>NW_023425345.1:28706002-28791002 GCF_014108415.1 Molossus molossus | reverse complement strand
TCATGAGATGTGCATTTGGGGAAAATTAAATAGGGATCAGACAGGAAATGAGATAGATACTAATAATGCATTCCATTTTTTTTTCTCCTCTCCCTCCTTTTCATTTCCATCCCATACCTGCTCAGGTACAAAAGAGGCATTATATGTATCATATTTAATGTGGATATAAATGTGATAAATATAACTACGGTAACAGTGAACAGAGAATTTCATTAATCACAGTGACACTTTATTGTACAATCAATGACTTGTTTTGTCTTATCCATTTTCTCTTGTAATGACTATTATTATATTAATACTTAGTTATCATTATTAGTTTTAACTGGCTTAATAAGCAATTGAGGTTGAACAGGGCATAAATTAATCTATTTATTTTTACAGTACTCAATATATAACCAATGAGCTCTATGAGCTATATTCATTGAATTGAGGTTTATTATAAACAGTTCCTGAGACTCTTCATCTAAAAATAGGTAAGGGAAGGGGGAAATAAGTCATTAATTTTCATATAAAACAATAGGTCTGCTCTAAGTTTTATATATTTAATTAAAATAATTGATATTTGAACTATAAAAACAACTTCAGCTACTTGGAGAAATAAGATGTCTTCCATTTATATTTAAGAGCTTAGGAGAAGCAAAACTTTCTCAGTATTCTTTCAAGTTATTTTATATGTTCTAAGTACCTACAGAGTAAGGACTCACTAGTGTTCTTTATAACTTAGCACTAGCTTGCTTACACTATATTCAATTATTAATTTTTATCAAACAAACAATTTTTGTTTGATAAAAAAAAATTTTGTTGTTAATCTTCACCCAAGAATAATTTTTTTTCCATTTGTTTTTCAGAGAGTGGAAAGGAGAGGGAAGGGAGAGAGATACAGATGTGAGAAAGACACATAGATTGGTTGCCTCCTGCACGCACCCCAACCAGGGCCGGAGATTAAACCTGAAACCCAGGCATATGCCCTTGATCAGGAATTGAACCAGTGATGTTTAGGTACATGGGCTGATGCTCTAATCACTGAGAACACTAGCCAGGGTTTGATAAAATTATTTTCATTTTTTTTTCTTTTATTGATTTTTAGAGAGAGCGGAACGGAGAGGGAGAGAGAAACAGAAACATCAATGAGAGAGAACATTGACTGGCCACCTCCTGCGTGCCCCCCCCCCCGAAATTTGGCCCACAACCGGACCTGGGCATGTTCCCCAACAGGGAACCGAACTGGTGACCTCTTGGTGCATGGGTCGATGCTCAACCACTGAGCCACACCAGCTGAGCTTATTTATATATTAAGAGAAATAGTCAATTTCTAGGTGATTTTTTTTTTAGTAGTAGTTATTTTGAATAGATGTTTACAAAGCCAGGTTTGCCAGAGAGACAAAAACCAAAGAAAATATGTCAAAAAGTAACTATCAAAACATAGTCACAATTAAATCTTTCCCTAGACAATGTGTGCTAGATGTCATTCTTGATATTAATTGGCTGTATTGCTGGGTCAGATCCTGGCATAAAAGATATAATAATACTATTGATGGTCATTGAAGATATGCAAGAAAGGCAAGTATGGTGAGAGTATGATATCTGAATATAGTTAGTTCATCCAACAAATATTTAATAACTGTGAAATATGTTCCAGACACTGTGGAAGGTTAAGGATAGAGTGTACAAGTCCCTGGTACCGAGGGTTTGAGCCAACCATACATAAGACCTGAGTTGCAAAGAGCCAGCTGGAGGAGTAAAGGGGCCATACCTTGAGAGACTTTTATGCTAGTTAAGATGTTTATCCTTACAGTAATGAGGCACCATGAAATACTTTTACAACGGCCAATTTTTAAAAGATCACTCTAGTGCAAGTGTGAAGAAAGGGTGGAAGGGAAACAAGACCAGAAACACAAAGACCAGCTGAAAAAACATGATTTAGAGTAATTTCAGGAGGAATTAGAAGGTTATTTGAATCCTTTACTAAGTCACAGGGTCTGGAGTCCCACCTACTGTAAGATTATAATGGCCTTTCACTCTATATTTCCAATCTGTTAAGCACAGCCTCTCCAGGGTCTATTTTCTAGGTCCTAGAATTATTTTCAGCTCCCTCCAAGATGATACACAAAATCTATGCCATTCTAAGCAGTTGTTTGCTGGTAGACATTGGAAACTACCTAAGTACCAATATATCTAGTGAAGTCCAGGGGTAGGGTGTCACAAATTCACAAGAGCTTATAATAGGACATAAGAATATTATCCCATAAAAGCCACATGTTGTCAAGACAAGATAATTTATATCGCAATTTTTGAAACTGTTAGTTTCTTGTGGTTAACTTGGTTTTTAAAAAGTAAATTCCTTTGAGGTAGGCCTGATGCATCAGATAACCTGCTTCAAATGTGTCATTTTAACTGCATAAATAATGATAATGGAATCATTTTAATTATGCCAGGGGGGAAATTAATAGGGTAATGTAAACAAGACTCACTTGGAAAGAGGCTACTTTATAAGGTCGAGAACAGAGTGTCAGAGGAAATGATGTTGGAGCCAAGATCTGAAGGATGAGAAGGAGACATCCATGAAATGAGACAAAGAAAGAGTGTTCTAGGCATGTTTCAGAGATCCTAAAAGGGAAAATACCTTGGTATAACTGAAGAACAGAAAAGAGTTTGAGATGACTAGAATATAAGCAAGGAAAACATAGTATGAAGTGATATCAAAAGCTCAAGGTGGAAGGAATCAGGAAGACTTTGCTAGTTTTATAGACCATAGTAAATAGTTTGAGGTTTTTATAAGAGCAAAGCTATTGAAGCAAGAATGTGACATAATTAATTTGCCTTCTAAAAAGATTATTCTGATATCTGTGTATAGACTGCATTGGAAGGGAGCAATAGCAGAAGCAGAGAGACAGGTTAGAAAACTCTTGCAGGAGATAAAGATGGTGGTGAGGACAGAGATAATATGCATTCAAGAAATAGCTTAATGTTAAATGGAATGGTCTGAGGTATAAAGGAGAAAAAATAATTAAGCAGGATTGGTTTTTGCCATGTATTGAAGTAACAAAGACTAGAAAAAGGAACCAGTGGAAAGCAAGATTCAAAGTTCTACTTGGGTCATATAGTTTGAGGTTCCCAACAAATATTATGTCTAGAAATCAAGTAGGCAGTTGGTTATGTGAAACTGGAGAACAGAGAAGAGTTTGGTCCACAAGTTGAATTCAGGGAGTCATCAACATGCAGAGAATACTTAAAGCTGAAGGGCCAAATGAACCAAAAGGGCAGAAGCAGAGAAGTGGGCCCAGAACAGTCTCCATGGACTTCTATATTCATCACTAGTATACCAGTAGAGGAAACTGCAGCACAGATTAAGCAGTGACCAATGAAATCCTAGAGAGTGTGCTGTCAAGGAAATAGGAGTAGAGGATGTTTCAAGAAAAATTCCACAGTCAGAAATGTCTCTTGTTGCTGAGGGATACAGAATAATTCATGGTAGCAAAGCTATTGTTTTGAGCCATTGGGTGATATCATTGGGTGAGCCAAATAATGATTTCATTTGCTAAAGAAATGAAACAAAGAGGAGGAACAGATTTGGGCCAGGTTGAGCTTTTTGTTCCACAGTGCTACTCATGAAGACCTTATCCCCAAACCTGTCATTTATACTGTCCCTAATACTTTGTATTAAGCTCCATATTTATTTGGTGTAACTGAAACTTGAGAACTGCTAAATGTCATGTTGTTGCTATTTATACGTTAGAAAGAAACATACAGAGGTGAATATATAAGATAGAAGAGGCTGAATAAAAAGTAATCAGAACGTTTTTGGTGGTTGGCAGGAGAGATTAGAAAGTGAGAAGAACGAAGCAATAAAAAACAATGTATGGAACATTCACTATGTAACAAACACTGTCAAGTGATTTTTATTTTTTTAAATTAAATCATGGAGAAATAAATACTAAAATTTCTACAAAATAAAAAACTATAACTCAGTAATGGTTCATGACACATAAACGCTAAGTAAGGAAACAGGAATTTGCTTCCAGATTTAGCCAAATCGAAATTCTGGACTCATTCTCTTCTGCGTTGCTGCCTAGTGTTACCAGCCCTTGCAAAGACAGAACTCAGGCACATGGTAGTGGAGAGCTTGCATGATTACCAGGAATAGTATGTGGGTACTACTGGGACTGACGTACATGCTGCTGGCTGCCTTTGTCCCCAGGCTCCCTGTTTGGCATCTTCCCTGGGTATATGCCCACCACTCCATATCCAGAAGATATGGCCAACTTGCATAAATGAGTCCATGTTAAACTAAGAACACAAGAGTATGATACTAAGTGAAGAGAAATTTCATCAGGTCATGTTTTTTATGTCATATATTGATAAAATGAAGCTATTTGAGGTCAAAGGTCATAATTTATAATGTATGTGTATTCTCATAATGCCTAATACTTCACTGTGAAAAAAGTGTATTTTGATTTGTATTGACAGACCATTTTTGTAGAGTCTTTCTAGTTTAAAGTTATTGCAAGCCTTTTGACCAGATGGAAGAGGATTAAATTTGATAAACTATAAGGACACAGAATTGGTTAATAGTGCCTTGAAGCCTTCTTGAGACTATGCAGCTCATATCAGGCCGAAAAGCATCAACAAGAAGACATTCCACAGTGCCCTGGGCCTTGGAGAAGCTCTTGTGATGCTCCTTGTGGCGACAGTCACAGTGGCTAAAACTGTCTTAGCTGCACTGAGTGTCCCCCATGCATCGATGTTGCAACATGGGTTTCTTTTTCGGCATCAGCAGGTGTCACTTAGATGGTTTCTCTTTTAGAACAAATACAGAAAATCCATTCTAATGGAGGTTATTTTTAAAAGGCCATGCTTCAAATCATCTTAAGAAGTGCAGCAACCTGGCTTGGCTGGTGTGGCTCAATAGTTGAGCATCGACCCATGCACCAAGAGGTTGCTGATTCAATTCCTGGTCAGGGCCCATGCTCAGGTGGTGGGCCAAATCCCCAGTGGAAGGCATACAGGAGGGGGTCAAGCGGTGTTCTCGCTCATCGATGTTTTTATCTCTCTCTCCCTCTCCTTTTCTCTCTCTCTGAAATCAATAAAGAAAAGAAAATTTTTTTTAAAGAATTACAATTAAAATGAGAATTGTGTTAGAACAAGGCACTGTATTTGGTTTTTGATTATCTGATAATCTTGAAAAATCACTTTCTTCCTTTTTGGTTTAATAAATGACCTTCAAAAGACAGTTTGGTGAATTACCATGATGCTAAGCCATTATGGAAATATTAGATAGTAGCACTCATGGTGTGCATTCAACAAATAATGCACATTGTCCTACCTGTACAGTGACTAAATTTACTAGGAAAAAAAATACTACCTTAGACAAATTGTTCCCTGGACTTTTGGAACCTGTAAATAGCCTACCTTGCGTTCATATAACTGACTAGGGTGACTGGCAAGGAACAAGAGCGTCCCATCATTTCGATGAAGAGCAATTTTAATTGTAAGCAAATGAAAAGTGATTATCTTTTTTAAGATGACCATATAACTGACAGTCTTGAAATTCAGTTACAAATATTACTTAATTTAAAAGAGATTTAATTTTTAAAATGAGGAATGGTTCAATTTTTAAAAGCCAAATCACTGCTAAACTGATGTTTTCAGCTGTATCTGAGGTACAGTATCTGTGTGCTCAAACAACACAGAGAGCAAACAGTGTGACGGTGTCCACGAGGGGTTTGAGGAGATGACACTGTAGGACGAAGAAGACAGAAAGCTTGGCACTGCCTCCTACTGTACGTGAGTCTTCCCTTTGCCAAGGAGAGATTTATACTTACACACAGAGAAACTCTGTCCGAAAAAAATAAATAAAAAAGCTTCCATTTGAATTTATCTGAAAACTGCATTTGCTACATATGAAACGTTTAGTCTTATTTATATATTTATTCATCACTATTACATGTAGTTGTGATTCTAATCTGACCATAAAATTCCCAAGCCGAACTTCTGGGCTGATTAGAAATAACGACAGTGTGTTTATTAAAGTCAGCAAATCTGAGATTCAAAAAGACACCTTACTAAAGGGTCAGGATTTTATATTAAGAAAGAATGTCTGAAAGCAGGGAAGAAATGCTACTCTTTGGGTAAAAATATTCTATTGCTGTGAAAATCAGATATTAATAATTCATTTTTCATAGACTCTGCACTTCTGGCTCTTGGAAAGGCATAATAGTTTGAAAGGCCTACTAGGGTGAGAAGGAGCATAATGTGCCTACCTGAGGCACACTTTCAAGTCCACTGACCCCTCTGTACCAGGGTGCAGAAAGCAACCCTTGAAACATGGTACAAAATTTCCTCCTATTTAAAATCACTCTGAATTAATGTTTTCTATAACCTCCAACTTTAGAAGAGCCCATATTGAATTAATAAATAAAGAAGACGGTGCAGGGTTTGAAGAGTGTACTTCAGAGACTGTGTAAAAGAAAAGAGGAAGACATTCAGGGTATTTTCCACCTATTAAGTCCAATTATTTAATAGTCAAAAACATAAATTAATTATTACGATGGACACTAGCGCCCAAAGATGAATTAGACCTAAGTAGACTTAATCCCTGACCTGGGAAAGCTCACCCTCTAGGAGAGGGGATAATCACATAAGAGTTCATTGCAATCTAGTCATCTAAGGAGGAAGAGAGGTGCACAGGGTAGTATTTGAACAAATAAGGCAGTAAGTTACCCCAACTTTGCCATGCCAAGGAAAGATTGTCTGTGCTGAGTCAATGACCAGGAATTCATCAGGAAATGGTGGTGTGTTCTGAAAAATGTTTGGCTTTCAGAAACATGATCTATGCAAATAGTGTTTAAGCAAAATCACTGAAAGAAAAAGCAGTATTGAGGAAACTGTAAGATTTTTGAAAGCATAAAACATCAAGCAGAGGGTGACTAGAAATGGGACAGGACGTGTAAGCATGGACCACACATTGGGGAATTTTATATGACAAGTTAAGGAGCTTGGATTTTATCTTATAGGTATGGGGAGCCACTGATTGTGAGTAATTCAGTGATGAGATTCCAGCAAAGTAGAAGCAAAAATATAAGATACCATTTTGTCAAGACATATCATTAATATACTAAAATGCAGTTCATATTTTAGTAATCCTCAGCTTCTCTGTGAATAACACTGAAATTATAGACCAATATTTATGGAATAAATGTTGCCTAACACTCATGCTGTGCGTGCAAATCTGCAGAGGAAAACAAATGACAGTTAAGAAATAGGTAGGTAAAAGTTTAAGATGATGTATAATTATACACTTATTTCTAAAAATTGGGCTAAGATAATAAACACAATCAGAATTCTATAGGAGGAGTTGAGAGAAATCAGAGCAATTAGAAAGAAAATCTACAGTGAAACTTGAACTCTTCTTATAAATGCGCACAAATGTGTAATCTCTCCATTTCTGTTAGAGAGAGTGATGGCCACCAAATGTTCCGTGTCCTCCCCTGTGTTTCTCAGCCCCCTTGCCATTAAGGAAGTCTCTGTGACTAGTTCTGCCAAGGAGCACAGGATAGTGGTGATACAGGTCAATGCCTGGCTTGGGCAGTACAAAGCTTACGTGTGATTCCCCGATTCCTTCTTGCCCTGCCATGGACTCAGGCAGTGTTTCAGAAGGTTGAGTCCTGGGTCTCTAAGTGACCACATAGAGCAGAGCTCCTTTTCCTGAAATCACTGAACAAACTTACATGTTGCATAAATCAAAATAGACCTAGTCTGTCCAAATGAATACCCCATTGCTCTTTATTCTTTTCCTGTGTTATTCCTTGCCTAGTTTGGGGGGGGGGGATAGGGGACTACTATGTTCTTTCTTCTGCATTTCAATCTTTTCCAATGTGAGTAATACTAGTTTTGAAAAAGAAAGGCATAATTCTAAAATAAAAACAACAGCAAAGAGGCAAAGACAAAAATGCCATAACCAAACTAAACTTTGGAAAAATATTGAAAAATATATATATTGAAACGCTAACGGCAGTTTTATCTGGGAAGGACTTGAGTGATTGTTTTATCTTACTTTAATTTAACATGTTTTCCAGTTTTTGAAATAAGCCTGAATTATTTTTATGAGAAAAAATATATATAAAACCCTTCTAAAATTAAATTTAAATAATAATTTGGAACCTTGCCAGAAATTGGTTCCCATGAATACCAAATAGAAAGGAAATAATAAAGAAGCAGATGAGCGTCAACTGATTGTTTTAGATTCTAAACATATGTGTGGATTTTTATTTTCAAGGCTATCCCAACATCTGCAATTCTTTTTTCCCTCTATTCTTTAGAGAACATGATCAAATACAATGTTGTAATATCAAGTAATAATTATTTTACAGTTTGAATTTAAGCTAGTTCTTAGTAGTAAGGATTAGTTAGATACTGTGCTGCCTAAAGTATGTTTAAATGTACTGAAAAGTGAAATATTAGTCTTGTTCATTTATTGGCTTCATTTTGCTTTTCTCCTATAATTTTTCTATATCACACTCAAAATCATTTCCACAGAACCTTATATTTGGTTAGAAATCTTTGATATTTAAATTATTGACTGCTCTCTGGAAGCTAATATTCAAAAAAAGTATTACATCAAATAATTTCACCTATAAATTTATTATTTGAACATATTTGTTAAAATGTTTAAGTGGTTTTTTCCTAGGTTTTGCAGATATGATAAAAATATTGTGAAAAAACTAAATTAGTGTACAAGGTTATGATGGAAGGTTGATTGCTTAGCTGTTGAGATAATCTAATTAAATCTTTTATAATTTAATTGTCCAAAACTTAAATTTTTAGATTTCAGTTTGAATTAATGGGTTACTAAAACTGAAGACAACCTGTCTAGAAGAAAAAAATTAACATGTATAAGATCTGAAGGAACTGGAGTTGATCAAATTAACAATATCTTTGTTGAAAATACCAAGGATATTTCTAGGTAGTATAATGAGCATAACAGTTTAAGTATAACTTTGACATAGATTCTCTTTATTCTTCAATGTTAGAATTAGCGAAAATTTCAAATTTTTAAGACTTAGATTCTTAAAGCTGGTGAGGGTGGAAATCAGGTTGTAATTTACAAATAAAACAACACTTCGCTCATTGATCTGATTTGTTTTATTTTTTTTTAAACTCATCTCTATTGTTGAATGTATTACAGATGTCCGTCCTTTTTCTCCCCAGTGACCCCCTCCATCCCAATCCCTCCCTCCTCTTGCATTTCTCACACTATTGTCAGTGTTCTTTGGTTATGCATATATGCACAGAAGTTTTTTGGTGTATCTCATGCCTCCTCCCTCCCCACCTTCCCTTTGAGGTTTATCAGTCTAACAGTGAATTTTTACTTCTTAATTTCTTCATCTTTTTCACCCAGCCGCCCAGCCCCCACCCATCTGGCATGCAACAAAAAGTTCTCTGTATCTATGAGTCTCTTTCTGTTCTGCTTGCTCATTTAGTTTGTGGATTAAATTGTCAATAGATATGTATTAATTGCCATTTTATTGTTCATATTTTGTTCTTCTTCGCCTTCAAGAAAACCCTTCAACATTTCATATAATACTGGTTTGGTGGTGATGAACTCCTTTAGCTTTTTCTTGTCTGGGAAATTTTTCATATGTTCGATTCTAAATGATAGTTTTGCAGGATAGAGTAGACTTGGTTGTAAGTTGTTGCTTTTCATTACCTTGAATATCTCTCGCCACTCCTTTCTGGCCTGCAAAGTTTCTTTTGAGAAATCAGCTCACAGTCTTATGGAGCTCCTTTGTAGGTCATAGACTGCTTTTTCTCTTGCTGCTTTTAAGATTCTCTCTTTATATTTAACTTTTGGCATTTTGATCATGATGTGTCTTGGTGTGGTCCTCTTTGGATTCATCTTGTTTGGGACTCTCCTGCGCTTTCTGGACTTGTATGTCTGTTTCCTTCACCAAGTTAGAGAAGTTTTCTGTCATTATTGTTTTAAATAGATTTTCAATTTTTTGTTCTCTCTCTTCTCCTTCTGGAACCCCTGTGATGCAAATGTTGGCACATCTGAAGTTGTCTCAGAGGCTCCTTACACTATTCTCATTTATTTGGATTATTATTATTTTTTATTTTTTTATTTTTTATTTTTGCTGTTCTGATTGGGTGTTTTTTGCTTCCTGATATTCCAAATCGATAGTTTGCTTCTTGGCTTTACGTATTCTATGATTGATTCCCTGTAAATTCTTCTTTATTTCAGTTAGTGCTTCCTTTGTTTCTGACTGGTCCTTTTTTATGTTGTTGATGTTCTCACTAAGTTCCTTAGAGGTCTCCTTAAGTTCCTTGAAGGTCTCACTAAGTTCCTTGAATGTCTCACCAAGTTCCTTGAGTAATCTTATAACCTGTTTTATGAACTCTGCATCTGATTGATTGATTATCTCCATTTTGTTTAATTATTTTCTTGGAGTTTTGTTCTTTTCTTTCATTTGGGATATGTTTCTTTGTCCCCTCATTCTGGCCACTTTCCTGTGATTTTCCTATGTATTAGGCAGAGTTGTTATGTCTCCTAGGCTTCATAGGATGTCCTATTGTGGTAGGTGTCCTGAAGAATTCAATGGCATAGCCTCCGTGATCACCCTAGCTAGGCCCTCAAGGTCACCCCTAGTGTGAATTGTACACCATTCTGTTGTAATTGAGTCTTGATTGCCGTTGGCCTCTCAATGGGAGGGATTTACTCAGGCTGATCAGCTGCAAGGACTGGCTGTGCCCACTGACCACTGGCCTCTGACTAACTTGGAGGATTAACTGTGAAGAGGCCCACCACACAGAGCAAGACTTACTTCATCAGGGCTCTGGTACCCACTGAGTCCACTCATTGAGTGTGTCATTTGTGGAGGTGGTTGGGTGGTGGTGTTTCGATGTGGTCTGGAGCTGTCCTCTGGGTGTGCTGGCTCTGGGGCAAGGTCAGCCATTGCCTGTGTTCTATCCAGGGCCACCAGGCTTAAGCTACAAGGTGATTTGCCAATGGCTGCTTTTTGTGCTGGGCTTGGATTTACCCAGGAAAAGCCAAGTTGTGAACCAAGGCTGGCTGCTTCTAGTACCAGGCCTGGGGCTACTTAATGAGAAATATGGGGCTCACAGAGACCAGATGCTACTTGTTTGAGAGATTTCAGGAAACTCTAAAGTAGGATCCAAGACTGGCCAATCCTATGGTAAAGCCTTTGGAAACAGCTTGGGTGGGCCCAAAAGTTGAGTGGGGCAGGGCCTCAGGGAATCACCAGGGCAGGGAAAACAGTGTGAGCCAGGTTGCTAGAGTCCCAGATATAGCAGTAGTCTGCCTGCCCTGTAGGGGAAGGGCTCACCAAAGGAACAATGGCCTCTGACAGCACATCTGTCCAGGAGAAAGCCACCTCTACAGCCCTTGTCCTGAGGCCAAACAGCTCAGTTCTTCCCTGTATGTCTCTGGCGCCCCTCAACCTGCCTCCCCCCCAAGATTACAGAGAGCCCGTCTGAGTAAGTCCATGAGTGGGTCCTTTAAGAGGAGCTGCTGTCCTGGCTGGTTTGACTCTGTGTTTAGAGTGTCGGCCCGTGGACCAGAGAGTCCCGGGTTCAGTTCTGGCTAAGGGCACATAACTCGGTTGCAGTTTGTCCCCAGCCCTGATTGGGGTGGCAACCAGTGGATGTCTCTCTCTCAGATTGATGTTTCTCTCTCTCCCTCCTGCTCTATCTAAAGATAAATGCAAAAAAATGTCCTCAGGTGAGGGAAAAAAAAAATAGGAGCTGCCTGGGGCTCCAGCAGCCTCAGCCTCCCTCTGCCTCAGTTCCTGCTGGTTTTACAGCCATAAGTGATGGGGATTCCTTTCCTGGCACTGGAGCCTTGAACTGAGAGCCTGGTGTGGGACAGGGACCCCTCACTCCTCAGGGAGGACCTTCCCAGCCAAGGTATCCTCCTGATTTTTATCCACCACCTGTGGGTGTGGGACCAGCCCATCTGCACCTCTGCCCCTCCTACCAGTCTCGATGTGGCTGCTTCTTTAATTTCCTAGTTGTAGGACTTCCATTCATCTTGATGTCAGGTGGTTCTGAATGATGGTTGTGTTGTAGTTTAGTTGTAATTTTGATGTGGTTGTGGGAGGAGGCAAGGACCGCATTTATCTACCCTGCAATCTTGACCAGAAGTTTGATCTGATTTGTTTTAATTCACAGTATTTGGTTTACTTTTGTTTAATAACATAAAAGCAGAACATGTGATGTTTATGTTTATTAAAATAGACATGTGTTTCAAAAGAAATTGTGAAACCCCGCTTTATAGTCTTAAATAAAATCTGCCTTATAATAAGCCAATGAGATTAAGTAGCATTCTAGTCCATATTATCTCTACAAGAGATCTGAGAGTAAAAAGTGCAAGTAGATTTTGTAAGGTCATGGAAAATCTAGGCCAGACCCAGCCAGAACAAAAATATCTTCATGTTTAAGAAGTAAAGACCATATACCAGGGATTTCATCATTGCTTGATTCTTGTTGATTATCTCATTTATATTTGTCATTTTTACAAAAAAAAAAAAAAAGTATATGTTAAAAAGATGTCAAAGCCTATTTCTCTATTTTACATGGTTTAGTAGAGGAAAATGCATAGCCCCCCACATTTCTGATGAAAGCCATCCATTGTATTATTACTCAAGATTTCATCAAATCCCTGTTGTGGACTAGGCATTGTGATGGAAACAGTAAGTAAAAGAGGAGCAAGTGAGGGAGAATGTGGCTACAGAACCAGTCTTAAATCTCTGGATAATCTTTTCCAACCATAAATTCCTACCTCTCTGGTTGTTTCACTCCTCTATAGACCATGAGGTCAGGAATCAGACTATCTGACTTAAATCCTCTTTTCTCTACTTGTTTTTCTTTTTTTAACTGAGGAATTTTATTTATTTATTTATTTATTTTTCTGGTCACTCTTATTTAAATTTTATTTTTGTTACAGATGTTTCTCCTTTTTTACCCCATCGACACCCTCCTCCCTATTCCTCCCACCCTGTCCCTGGCTTTGTTGTCCATGTCCATTAGTTATGCGTACATGCATATACGTTTTGTGGTTTATCTCTTCCCTCGCCCCACCACCCCCTCTTCTGAGGGCTGTCAGTCTGTACCCTACTTCCACGTCTCTGAGTCTACCCTATTCCTCAGATTGTTATGTTCATTATATTCCACAAATAAGTGAGATCATGTGGTATTTGTCTTTTTCTGCTTGGCTTGTTTCACTTAGGATAATACTTTCCAGGTCCCTCCATGTCGTCTCAAAGTATCTGTGTGGCATTAGTCAGTTATTTGACCTCTCTGAACCTCACTTATAAAATTGCAGTATCAATAATATCAACATCATAAATCTCTATGAGGATTAAATGAGATAATACAAGTAAATTGCTTAGAACAGGGCTTGGTATATATAAGCACTAAATAAATGTTTGCTATTATCATTATTACTATTACTAATTTTAATGTCATCAAAACAGACACTTCTTTGTTTCCATTAGCCATTTCATGACATTCTTCATTCTATCCTAATTATTATGTGCTTAAATTTCTGATTAAACTTTAGAGCCATAAAGATCAGTAAGACACACTGATATATACTGAGTACATAGCCTGTACCCCTTTAACCACTTCTCCCATTTTTCTCATGAAGAGTCATCATCATCAGTTATTTGTTCTTCTGTAATTCTAGCTCTTCAAATCAGTTATGGATTAGTTTTACTATCCACTTTTATCTCTTGAGCAGACAAGCATTGTGGACGTTGCCCTTACAGAATTATGGTTTCCAGCCGCCTATGTTATCATCATCTAGTTCAAAGATTTACCACTTAACTTAAGGAACCCTCCCTCAGCAAATGGTTTTGCCTATTTCATGGAAGAAAAAAAGAAACATGAGCTAAGGCTCTGCCCATCCTCTAAAAGCAAAGAACATGCTGGTGTCTACACACAGCTTTATCTCTTTCTGCTGTCTTTGTGAGTGTCTCCCCAACAAAACCAATACGCCACCTGAGCTTTGGAGACCAATCCTTCCCATCTCCATCCAGACCTCACAGAAAAATATAACTTTAATTTTTTCTTCTCTTATCTTTACACTGCCTGATAACTTAAATTCCATTCTTCCAAATACTGATCTCACTTGCATCCTGTATTATACCCAAGATAATTAAAGGAAGTATAAAATTGCCTACCTTTCATATTCACTCACCCACTGAAGTCTAGCTTCACATCAAACCAATTTGCCTGAAACTACTCTTCTAAATGCCAGATTCAATGTGGCAGGGTGGGGTGGGGGGGTGGAGTTCAATTCTTAGCGTTCAATGCTGCCTCTGCCTCGTCCTCATATCCTTCTGCTTGTAAAACATGGATCATTGCTGATTTCATCCTGCCATTTTTAGAGCTACGTCTCACCTGCTTCTCTTCACCTTAAACCTGTGTTTCCAGTTCCTCACTGAGCAAACTCCCAGCACAGCTGCACAGTGTGCACTTCCCACGTGCACTGCTTCATTATCCTTTTGCCTCCAGTTGGACACATCGAGACCACTGGCCAGCACTCACTCACATTGTGATGCTGCATTCAGAGGTGAACTTGGCCAGTCGTCAGCAAAACAAGGCTGCTTTTAGCAAATGCCTGGATAGCTCACCCTATTAGAAAAGAAATGTATGGCTGATTCCACGTCCCTTAAGCATACACTCGACTTGTAGGCTTCTGCTAACTACTTACAGGAAAACAAATACAGAAAGAGTAGAGGGAAAAAAACAGGCATTTCCTTTAAGTAAATGTGCAAGGTAAGATTTGATCACACATAAGCATTCAGAGTTTAGTGATTTCAGGCTCCAAATAAATGACTAATTTTTGCTGGCAAATGGAATTGAATTATTAAATTATCATACTGGTGTTGGGCATTTGCAATGGAAGAGAAAGGAAACCATTTATTTATTTATTTTCCCTCAAGGCCATATTACATTTGATTGTTTCCTGCTTAATAGCTGCACCTGCTGGTAAGGACAAAGGATGCACTATAACTTGATTTTGTAAATAACTTACTGCATGAGGCCGAGACTTTGTGCCGTATCTAATGGGCATGTTGCCTCCTTCCCTTTTGATTGCTTTCTTTTTTTATATCATTTAAAAAGAAAAGGTTTGTACTGTTGTGTGTACTAGCTTAAATCTATTTTTGTTACTGCTGGAAATTATTTCTGTTGTCATCTCAACCATTGTCAGCCAACTGTCGGTAAGATTTGTTCTCAGAATTTAGGGTGAGTTTGCTAAGTGAAGCTGTCAACCTGCTCAGATACAGAGTCAACTTTATTATTTTCTGTGTTAAAGAAATGTAGTCATTCTTTCAACAAAATTTGTCTAGGAATAAAAGAAGTACAGTTTCATAAATGAATAATAAAACCAGAATAATTTGTGATCAACAAAATAAATTTTAAATACAACATCTCAGGAGTAAAATTGAAAGCAATTCCTTGATGTTTGACATAGGAGGATTTCAAGATTTTAAAATAGGAAAAAATGCTTAGAAAATATGAATAACTCATAACATTTGTTCTTTTTTTGCCTTCTTAAATCATTAATAGAGTTGGGACCCCAGAACCTTGAGAGTATCTTTTACATCTTTATGTTACATTAAGTGCTCAGTTTGGAGACCTGAAGAATTGTCTAGTTAATTTGGCATTTGAAGAAAGGGTCCTTATCATACTTAAATGATGAATATCACTGAATTTTGCATTCGTATTTTCAAGTGAATTCTGCATTCATTTATTCTTTGTGTTCATATTTAAAGACATTATAATAATTTTGGGGGGGTTAATCCTCACCTGAGGATATTTTTTATTGATTTTAGATAGAGTGGAAGGGAGGAAAGGAGAGAGAGAGAGGGGTAGGGAGAGAGAGAGAGAGAAACATTGATATGAGAGAGACACACTGATTGGCTGCCTCCTGCATGACCAGGCCAGGGCTGGGGATTGAACCTGCAACCCAGGTATGTGCCCTTGATCATGAACTGAACCTGAGACTCTTTTGTCCATGGGCTGACATTCTAATTGCTGAGCCAAACTGGCCAGGGCTATAATAATTATTTTTAATTGACCCTTTTTTTTTTCTGTTTCAAAAAATTACAATGCTAACTTAAACAACAACAAAAAAAATGGATTGTGAAAGCTAAATTCACATATCTTTGTTATTGCTTTTTGTTTATCATCACCCAAGGACATTTTTTCATCTTTTTTTCAGATAGAGTGGGAGGGAGAGAGAGGAAGAGAGAGAGAGAAACATTGATGTGAGAGAGACACGTTGAGTGGCTGCCACCCGCATGACCCAACCAGGGCTGTGGACAAACTGCAATGGAGGCACGGGCCCTTAGTGGGAACCAAACCCAGGCCTCTCTGGACTGTAGGCTGACATTTTAACTGCTGAGCCAAACCGGCCAGGGCTATTATTGCTTTTTAGTTGATCCCTTAAGGAGGGAATGAGGGAATTATAAGAATCCATATACTGAAAGTTGGGTAGAGGATTCATGCCATGTCATCATGATCTGGACAAAACATGGTTCCCATGGTCCTGATGGTAAGAATATATCCTCCGTTACTCAGTACCTATGCCACCCACCAACATGCATGTTCATGTATGTGTCATGCATGTGAATATGTACGTCAAAGGCAGAACAAATCTTAGGAACCATTTCTCTAATTCTCAGTAGGTGCCTTTTGCTCACTTCTTAATAATTTATTTTCACTATTATGGCTAAACCTAGAAAAAATATCGTCACGATATTCATGGACCCTAGGCACTTTTGTCTTCATGGGCTCCTTCCTCCATAAAACAAAATACTCAGTTATATTTTACAACTACATTGGCATAAAGACAAATATTAATATTATATAATAAGGTATTTTTTTCACTAAAAGTTTATTTATTTTTATAAAAAATATTAAAATATGTCTGTGGGTCCCTCAAAGTATTCCGAGTCCCAGGCACTGTACCTACAGTGCCTAATGAGTCAGATGGCCCTGGATACCTATGAATTCAATGCTTACTGACTGCCGAATCCATCCTCTTACCTTGACAACCCTTACTTAACCCCTTGGATAGAGAACTGCCAATAGAAACTTTCTACTTACTTATGTTACCATTACTTTAGAGTCTCAAAACCAAATTCACAATTACCCCTAAATTAGATCCACATTTGATTTTTATATTTTCATCATTGGTCTCATCTCTTCCCCATTCTTCCAAAAGTAGGAATTCAGGAGTAACCTTTGCTTTTCAACATATTTTGTATTGAGCCTTCAATATGAATTATTTTTTCTCTCCTTTGCACACATTTCCACCACCACCCTTCCCAGATACAATAGTTTCAACATGAAGTATTAAAACCCTGAAGTATAGGGTTTCTAAGGGATTTTCTGACCTCTTTTCTATTATAGTTACTCTGCATATAGATGCTAGCTTAATTTTTTTATTTTTTAAAATTTTTATTGATTTTTAGAGAGAGAGGAAGGGAGACAGAGAGAGAGAGAGAGAGAGAGAAACATCAGTGTGAGAGAAGAACATCAGTTGGCAGCCTCCTTCACGCCCTCTACTAGAGATCAAGCCAGCAACTGTTCTCTGACCAGCAATTCCTGTTCTCTGACCAGGAATTGAACCAGCAACCTTTCGGTGCTTGGGACAAGGCCCAACCAACTGAACCACATGGGCCAGGGCTAGATTAAATTTTTCTAAAGTTCTTATCATGGCACCATTGTTTGTGTAAAAATCTCTAGTATAAATAATTTAACTATTTCTAATTTATAACCCTAATTTCTAATTTATGACCTGAACTCATTAACTTATTTCTCTCAACTCCCCAGAGGAATTCTTCACTGGACGGTGGTACTCCCCTGGACATTTCCCACTTTAATCACACTCATCCCACCTTATTTCCTTACATTAGGCTGTTCTTGCCACCGAAAACTTCTACACGGTCCAGATCCGGATTTAGCCCTGGACCCTCCATGGTCATTTCTAAGTACTCCATTTTATCTGATTCCATCCTTCTCTAACTCCTAACACATTTTTAAGGTACATTATCACCACCTATATTGGCCTGGTATATACATGTGTGTTCATTTTCTAAATGTCATGTTCATCTTTTGTTTTCTCTTATATTTTTTGTGTTTCTACAGTACCCGGAACAGTATTAGTTATAATGACAGGGAGTTAATATTTATGAGCACAATATTAATGAAAAAGTAATTACATTAAAAAAAGGTTGTCCAAGATATTTGTAGACTATAAAGTTAATATGTGAAATGGAAACAATATTGCTAGCATTGGTTTAAAAAATTTATTTTATAAATGTATAGGTTTTTTAAAAAAAATTCATCAGGATAGATTTGTGGTATTATTAACTAATAACCAGGAATTTATTAGTCATGTTTGATAGAAACCCAACTCAAATGATGGGAACATGGAAATCAACAAGTCGTCTTCTCTCACCTCCCCAGTCTCCACTCAGTGAATGGAGACACACAATGCCAGATGTACTAACTTCTGTGAAGAAAATAAGATGGACTGAGGTCATAAACAGTAAATGGGAAGTATAGGAACTCATTTAGACTTAATGAGCCTATAAGTCCTCTCCATATGGACAACTCAAATAAGATCTAAACAATGAAAAAAGGAGGTGGGGTGAGGAAAGCAATATAAATATCTGGGGAAAGGAATGTGTAGATGGAGAGAACCAGAAGCACAAAGCCCCTGAAGCAAGAATAACCTTGGCATGATAGAGAATCAGAAAGATCACACTGTGCTGTGATCATGTGTCTACTCCAGAAGCTTACTCCATGAGTTGGGCTGTTCTGATGGATTAGCAAGTGCCATGTGCTTACTGCTGGGATGGGAGACTAGGGTTCTTAATGAACAACTCTGTCAGAACCACATACAATGAGATGAGTCTTCTCAGAGGAAAAGAATGTAAGAGATGCAAAAGAACAAATGCCACTGCACATTTTGTAAAACAATTTGATAAAAGCCAATGACATCTGAGTTCAGGATTACAAATATGAAATCGAATCTCAATCTTCATAAAATTTTCATTCAAACTTTGGTAAATAACTGAAAATTATTCCTTGTGAAAATTGCTCATTAATAATCTGGTTGTCTTTTCAGAAGAATAATACATTAAAGTTTTTTTTTTTTAATTTCTCTTTGGATTCCAGTTCTGTTCAGTGTATCGTGCTGGCAGACCTATTTACTTCCTCATCTTGGAGTTTTCCAGCCACAGAAAGATGATATGTAAACTACTGTTACTGAGGCAGCCTAGGATAAAGAGAAAGAAGTACACGTGGTTTAGGTTTGGTTCTGCCTCTTACTATATATGTGGCCATGGTTCTCTCTTTGCCTCATTTCTGTAATTGTCACAATAAAAGAAATAATAGTACTTATACCTCAAAAAGTTTGTTATGAAGATTAAATGAGCGAATAGGCGTAAAGAATTTTGGGTAATACTTGGCACCAGGTAAGGAGCCAATAAATATTAATTACTATTATAATTATTACTGATTTGAAAAAGAAATTGCTAGAAAATGTAAAGCTTCATATAAAATGTAAATCCCCAAAGAAATATTGTCAAAAATATGATATTGCTTTGAGTTGATTAACATTATGGTATTTTCACTTTTTATAAACCAGTCAAAGCAGATTTAACTTCACCTACAATACCCAAAATCACTGTTGTGGTAAAAATAAAATATGAAATAATACTTAACTGATTTGAAGTACATAAATATAACTGCAAATGAGGATCAAATCTAAAGTACTAATGGGAAATTTAATATTGCATTTGCTATTACACACAGTAATTTAGAAAATGGTACCAGAGCTTCTACACCAGAATGTGAATGGTAGTCTGTTGATGGTATAAGAGAAGCTAAAAATGTGTTACGATGTAATCAAATGTATTTTATTAAACTGTAAGTTGTCAATTCTACCATTACACCATATATTTTTGTCTCTTTTATGAGTTTATTGGGATTTCTTTTTATTTAAAAACAGATAACATTTCAAAACTATATGTGGCACAACCATTATGCCTTGACCACATTCCTTCAGCACAATGTGTTAAAATATTTAACCAGTGTATCCCAATAAAAGATAATCTTCTAACTTACTAATCGAATTTTGTTCTTTAGATCGCTTTTACCTAAACATAGCTATTGACCTATGCTTATGAGAATATCATTTCTTATTGATTCTTCAGATGATTCACTCATTTGTTTCTGTACAGCCTTAAAACATATCAGTTCATTTGGTACAAACTATATTTTGAATGAATAAATGAGAATAAAAATGTTCTTTAAGTAGTAAGATCACTGGCGAATTCTTGTTCTGATTGCCGTGCCAAAAGAGGGAAAAGTGGAGAGGAAATAAATATTAAGGGTTTTCAATGTCACCTGTTTTAGATATATACCATAAGATTTTATCTCCTGTCCAGCTCATCAAGTTGATGTCATTGCCCCCATTTTTAAATGAGAAAAATTGAGGCTTAAATAAAACTTGTGCAAAGCCAGCAGTTCATATATAGTTGAGCGACTATTTATACCTGGTTCTGTACAAATCCAAACCCATTTCTGCGAAACCACATTGTGATCTTTCCTTATAACTAATGATATTATGTATTAATATCACTATTTTACCACCAATCTTTACTTTCAATATTTAATGCAATGTAGAAGAGATTAAGTATATGTCTAAAACTTTATTTTCTATGGTTTTTTTTTTTTGCATTTTTATACTTACAACCGAGAATATTGAAGAAATAAGTCTTCTGTACCAGTAAAATTGGTCTCCAATTCTTTTTTTATTTCAATTTTAATTTTTTAATATTTCATTATTACTGTCATTCTCTCAATTCCTTTTCTCCCACTAAATAAATAAATAAACAAACAAATAAAGAAAGAATTAGGTTTACAGTAATGTCTGGGATCCTTGACTTTTTACTAATATTGACAAGGCACAGAATTGAACTTTAAATTTGTGTTTCCAAATAAACATCTAGTTATAAGGACTACATTGAAAGGAAACTAATGAAATTCCAAGGTGCTCTGGGGTGGCTGTTTTATTCTGATCGGTGGTAGATTGCACTATTGACCAAATGTCAGACACAGAGCGATACAATGATTGAATAAAAGTGTATACATAATCGGAGCAGAGAACTTTGCCAGGACCTGCTTCATCGCCTTTCTCATAATAGTGAAGGAAGTTCTTTTTTTTTTTCCTCCTCTCTGAGTGCAAATAAATTTTTTCTTTCTGGGCCCCCCTCCTCCTTTTATTGGTGCCCCCAGATAAAATAATGCAAGGTGCCTTAGCCAGAGACGCTGATGAAATATTTTCAGCCTAGATATTAATCTGTTATCAGTTCTGTAAGTGTGAAATGTGATGAAGATGACAAAGAATCATGCTCTGCAGGCCTCAAGTAATTTGCACCAAAGATATTTAGATCTATCTTTGGACACTGCCGATCAGTTATTATGGGAGGGGAAAAGCCCTTGGGGAGTCTACCTTGAAACATATTTCAAATGCCAGGGGAGTTGCATGAAAATTGGGTAATGAATGAAACTCTGATTGCAGAAAAATCACTTTGGAATGTGACTGCTGCAGCACCCTGCTGCTCTGTGCAAACCTTAGATGCTTAACAACAGGGACTGAGTACTGTGGAGTCCATGATGCCTTCTGATACTACTTTCCACCGTCACTCCTCTTGCACCATTTAGTTGGGAGTGGATAAATATTTGCCATACAACCTGATGGTGATATATTTTTTTTAACTGAAAATATGACCATGGTGTGTTCATAATGTATGAGAGCCTGTAGACAAATTATGATAAGTTCAGCAAAGAAATGTTATCTTCTTTATCTCTATAACTCTTCATCAATTAAACATTGTTTCTTAAACTCCAATAGGTATTTCTGAATGCCTACAAACTTAACCAAACCAAGTTCTACACAAGACTGGGCTTTACTTTTCTAATAATCAAACTGGGATCAAGAGACATTAAAAATGCTTCTTTTGGGGAAACTTATCCGAAAAAGCTAGATGTGATTTGCAATGGTACTCAGCTTGGTAGAGATGCCAATGTACTCATTCCTAGTTTTAACTTAGGAATTGAGCTTAAGACAAAAGACCCATGGTTGCTATGTCACATAGGCCCTTACCAAGAATATAAGTGTAGGATTATGATTCTAACTGTAACTCCACAGAGACATCGTGTTAATTTAACTCATGGAAAGGAGTCTGTATAAACTCATCAGATTCTGATGTTTAGAGTGAAATTTTAAAAATCTGTTTAATAATAGAAATGTACTCATGAAAATACTTATGTTTATAAGGTTTAAGAGCTATCTCATGTTTGAAGTCTGCCTCTGAGTGGACCTGATCATTGTACCCCATGTAATTACGCATATATTTTTCTCGCAACCTCTAAAAGAATTACTTTAAATATTTATTTACATAACTGCTTACACTTCTTTGAATGTAACCTCTACAGGAGCAGGAAGTCTTCACTAGAGCCTGGGACATAATGAATGCCTAACAAGTGTTTGTAGAATGAGCACATTAATCAAAGGAAGAAGGAAAATATGAGTTGAGGCAAATAGGGTATGTGTAGAAAAGTCACCAATCAAGAAGAAAATAGGCTTTTCCTTTGGCTTTTGTTCACATACTAGAAACAGCAAAAATGGAAAAGGGAGATACTCTGAAATAATTTTCATTTGCTGTACAATCAAAGATTGGAATAAAAACTCCTGAAAGTAAAAATGCTGGATTCTTTCCAACTACACCAGAAGGTAATCAACAAGGTGATATCAGAACCAAAGAGATGTATTTATTCCAGGCTTTGAGGTGGATAAGCCAATTGGAAGCTGGAGACATGAATTTCATAATGAAAGCCACTTGACCTTCAAAGTTGTGATTGAAGTCACTTCATTTCTTCATTTTCAAAATGGTGCACAGACAATTCCCAGCTACACTGATGGCGCCAATCATTTCCAAAGTTATTTCAAAGTAATTAAGTTTGCCATTACCTTACCTGAAATATCTTTCCAGGTAAACACTGTATGCTGGATACAAAATCATCAAGAAAATTATGATATAATTTCATTATTTTAAACCTGTGTTTCACATTAAAATTCGTTTTTGCTTTTGTTATTTTTTTTCTATAAGTAGATTATTTTCTTCATACTTTTTCTTAGGCACATATTTTTGAAAATAAAACTACTATGCAAAAATTACAGAATAAAATGCTTAAACAAAATAGATGTAATATTCTTAAAAATATTTAATTATTGAGTATATTTGTTCCTGATAACTTACTTTATGATAAAATTACTGATTATTTTTGGTTTCCTGAAACAAACAGAAAGTCTTAATGGCTATCACCTTGAATTATGCCTCCAATTAGGTACAAGTTCTCATGTGGCAAGTGTTGATTTAGTTTATCTACCAGCATGAACAATAGATTCAGTCATTAAGGCCTACCTATTTTAAAACAGTTTTTAAACTTTTAAATCCCTACTTAGATGATTTCTGAAAAATGCTGTCTGCACTCTGAGGAAATAAAATGCAGAAATGTTCACATTCATGAGACAATATGGCTTTGACTGAATGCTGTAAAATGAAATCTGCTCTTTCAGTTTTTCCTTTCAAAAAACAAATTACATAAATAATACATTTGGATCTTGCAATACCAAACAAGCACAATAGCTACTTTACAGCTTTCATCAAAATGAAGGTCATCTTTTTCCATTTTATTATGGAACCATTAGTACAATATCATCAACTCTGATTGGCTGTGAGGTTCCAGACTGAAGGCATCTTGCCAGATGTCAATGGAGGTGCTGATATCACTGGGATACAGGATGGCGCCAGCCCAATGACTGGTGAGCTGATCAAACCTGAAAAAAAAAAAAGTTAATCTAAAATTTTCAAATTTGGGGCACAGCATTTTCTCAGGAAAACTCAGATGTCTAACTTCCTAATGCTCCCCAAATACACATGAGAATTTCTCAAGTAAGAAACAAAAATAATAGAAGTTTTATATAAAGATTACCTTCCTCATTCAGTTTTTGGAATGGCTTGGATACACTTTTATGCAAATTAACCTTTTTACCAGTCTATTATAAGCATTAAAACAAACAAACAAAAACCAAATATTTAATTAAGTTTATTTTCTACCTATTTTTTTTCAAACAAGAAAGATTTGTTGGGGAGGAATAAAAGTAATGGTAAAATAAGAATGTATAATTATTCCTGGATTTAAAGTACTCTTTCTATGTGGTCTCTGTCCCTTGAAAACAGATAATTGAGAACTGGCTATAATTGATATAATAAGATATTCTTAATGCCAATAGAACATAGTTAACATCACCTTCTAGGTAAAAAGAGCACATGGCAGATAACTACAAAATAAGAGGTTCAAAGGGATATACTAACTTGGAATAAATACAGTACCATAAAAAGAATTTAAAGAAAATTCAAAACAACCCACAGAAAACAGCCTTATGTTACATGGATTTAACACATCATTGTTTAATTTCTTATACAGAGGAATTAAACAAGGTAGTATAACCTGTGATATTTCTTTCATTCTTGTTGATGTTTTAAAAAAAAAATTTAGTAAAAGTGACTTAGGAAAAGTTTTTATATTAGAACCTAAGCCCAGCAGAATAAATGTCATGTTCAAAGGTCCTAAAAACACACTAAGATGCTTGTAAATATACTTGTATAGATTTCTGGATAAAGGATACTTGGCTAGATATCAGGTGGTACAAATGAGTATCAGTAAAAAGTAAAAAGATTATAGGATCATAGTCATGAGAAGTAGTACAGAGTGGCCGCCTTGTACAGAAGTAAAATGAAAAACCAAAAATGAAGCAACAGGCAAGTGTCTTACTAGGTGAAAAGTACTTCTTGAATTCCATTGAAGATTTCTGACTTAAAGGAATTTAACATAAAAAAAGAAAAGAAAATTTAGTTTTTCTCTTCTATGAATGTGATTTTTAAAGGCCCTCTATATAATTAAATATACTTTTTATTTTATCTTGGGGACATAAAAATATTTAGAATGCATTAAAACATATTTCAGAATGAAATAAAAACTGTCAATTGACTTGACATGAATAAATATGTACCTTGAGACTTCACTACATTATATTTTTGTGTAGATACTACTAGTACACTTTCCCACTCCAGACTGCTACTTACTAACTGCATGACCCTGACCAAGTCACTTAATTTGTCAGTAACTCAGTTTTCTCTTCTATAAAGTGGGAATCTTTATAGGGTTCTTGAGGTTTAAACGAAAAACTGCATGTAAAATATTCAGAGGAATGCCTGGCATATAATAAATATTCAAAAAGTGTTTGTTATTTTACTACCCAAGCACTTCAAATGATATAAGAGCAAAAGTAAATTAAAAACTAAAAAAAAAAAAAAAAAAGTTACCATTTTGTTGTTGTCAGCATTACATTCTGATAAGATTCAAGAAAATTCTATTTAGTTACAAATTACTGCTACTGAGATTGAATTAGATTTGAGGAATTTAAAATATAGTCAGCATCAAATATTTGTGTTTGCTTTCTTAACAGGCAAATTAAAACATTGGCAAGTGCCTTTTAATTTAATTTTTAATTCTTATCCCTTTGGAGACTACACATAAAATATTCATTTATCTTCAATTTCAGTTTGGTAATATATGCTTGGCAATTAAGAACTTGATGTACTAAGAGATAAATGTATTTAGGTTAAATGTTAGTGCTTTGTAGAAAGCCTACTTTGCAGGAATTGTGTTATACTTCTTACTCTTTAGAAAAAGATGAAGCAAACCCCCACTTTTTAGAGCTTTGGAAATGCCAATGTGTCCCTACCCTCTTCAATAAAATCGCTGACATTAAGAACTCCACCTTAATTTTACTGTTCAAACAGAAAATGCTAAGCACTTAAAGTCTCACAGCTTACTCTTTATTTGTTGCATTGATAGCACTGATTTGGTGGAGATAATTCTAAGGCTCCCTAGGACTGGGCTTTGTTGTTGTGGGGTAGCAATAATTGGGAACCAATCATGGATTTAGCATTTTCTAGTATTGATGCTTACCATAAGGACAAGTACAGGTTTTCTAACTTTCTGTTTATCTCATTTACCTAACTCTTTGACAAAATTCAGAAGATGCCACCCTCTTTATTTAAAGATAGATTAATCTTAACATACTCCTTGAATATACAAATAAAAACATGATTAGTAGCAATAGAATGGCATAAAACAAACATCTATAACAATGATGTGTGTTAATGCTATAAAAATGGCATTACCTATCATTTAACCAAACACTAGTTTTCTTTTTTATTCATTTCCTTTCATTATAATTTATTATTTTAAATACTTAAATTATAGTATACTTGAATTACCAAAAATCTAACATAGGAAATTGGTAATAAATCAGCATAGAGGCCAAGAGACATAATTTTATTTAAGGCATTTGGCTTCCGAGAATCAGATGGCTCTATATTGAGTGCTGACTCTTTGAAATAATTTCAATAGTTCAAGAATCTCAATGAAAGTAAACATTTCTTGGGTATAATTCTCCACAAGTTATCTGAAGCATCAATTTCTTTGTCTTTAGTTAAAATTGTTAACTCACTGGGATCTTATTGGTATATGACTCTAATCAGAAATAGTGATTGAAAACTTTACTCCCTTGACTAATTTGAAATAAGAACAATATTTATGATACAGTAGTGTAACTTGTTTTATAGGAAAACCCATACTACAAAGATTGGGTTTGAGATAGGGCAGTGGGAAATTAGAAAGGAGTATTTCTTTGGTAGTAGAAAATTTGAGAAGCAAGAAAAGGGTTCTAAGCTCCTTCCAACTTTATAAATCGTTATAACCTGTTGTTTAAATTTTATAGTCAGACTTTTTCATCCTAATGCAGTCAAGCTTACTTCTTTTAAAGATGGTTATACATCAAGTTAAAAATATAAACAGATTAAACTTGCCTTCCCAGTATAAGCATTATTCTTTATGAAGGTATAACTTAAAGGTGTTGTGTATAGAAACTAATGATATTAATGTCCACATGTAGCTCATAAAATTGAAGATGTATGCATATTTATATGCATATTTAACTATGTGATATGGAGAATTTGGGAGGTTTGGCTGAGAATGTTACCATAGAACTAAGTTTATATGTGAAGGTGCTCTGCCCTAAACTGATGTACAGTTATATCTTTCATCTTTATATAAAGCCTTCCATTTGCAATTTCCATTATACTTACATACCCATACTTATTTAACTGAGTTTATTAATATTCATGATTATGTAATGAAATTTTTAAATATTTGCATAATCAAGTTTTCTAAGTGTTCTAAGGAAATAAGCTTTGATAAGAAATATTCATTAAGATTATTGAAGTAATAGAAAATTGGGTATATCTAAATGGTCAGCGGTAGTTTTTATATCGTTTTATTTAACTATTGAGTGAACTGTTTCCCATCTATAAAAACAAAAAATAGCACTCATTTCAAAATGAAAAAATTCTTGTCACAATAGTAAGTGGAAAGAAAAAAAATGCCAGGATGCCAGATTTTATATGTAATAGAAACATAACTATATAAAAGAAAACCCAAAAATGTCATATATCAAGAAAAAAATGTAAAAGGCACTAAAATGTTAATAGTGGTTATCTCTGGGTATCAGAATCATAAGGAAATTTTCTTATATTTCTTTCTATTTTTATGTGGTGAGCATATATTGTTTTTACAATCAAAATTACATATTCTTTATTTTTTATTTTAAAAACTAAAGGTAACTAAAATAATGTAAGATTTAGTAGCTACATATTGCTAACTATGTACCAGGCATTATTTTATATGTTTAACTTTTAACAACTTAATGAGATAATTAATTTATTCTTATTTTACAGCCAAGAAAATTTAAGGGCAAAAAGGTTAAATAACTTGCCCAAATTTATACATTAAATAAATGTAAAATTGGGATGCAAATAAGAAATATAGCATTGATCTGTGTTATATTATTAGAATAAATTATGTTCAATATCTATATGAAAAAAACTATAAAATTCTTATAAAAGAAATCAGAGATGTAAATAAATGGAGAGATATTCAAAGTTTATAAATAGACAACTCTACATTGTCAAAATGTCAGTTCTTCCCAATTTGATCTATATGTTCCACACAATTCCAGTTAGTTATTCTGTGACTATTAACAAACTGATTGTATAGTTTGTATGGAGAGACCAAAAATAGACAACACTATATTGATTAAGAAAACCAAAGTCAGAGGACTGACACTACCTACCTTAAGACTACTATAAAAGTACAATAATCAATTCAGTGTGATATTGGTGAAAGAATAGACAAATAGATCAATGGAACATAACAGAGAGCCCAGAAATAGACCTGTATCAACACAGTCAACTGATCTTTGACAATGGAGCAAAAGCAATACAATGGGGGGAAAAGATAATCTTATCAACAAATGGTACAACTGGACATCCACACACAAAATAAAAAATCTAAACACAAACTTTATATTATTCACAAAATTTAACTCAAAATAGATCATAGACTTCAATCCAGAAAGACAAACTATAAAACACCTACAAGGTAACGCAAAAGAAAAATCTAGATTACCTTGGACTTGGTGATGACTTTTCAATACAATATCAAAGGCACAAACTATGAAATAAATAATTTATTAGCAAGACTTCATTAAAATTAAAAACTTCTGCTAAAACAGTGAAAAATTTCAACATTGCCTGGCAGGGAAATGAGAATACAAGCCACAGTCTGGGAGAAAAGAAAACTGTTTTCTGAAATATACAAGAATTCTTACAACTCAACAATAAGAAAATAAACAAACAACTCTATGTAAAAAACGGGCAAAAGGCCTGAATAGACACATCTCACCAAAGACGATAAAAAGATAGTAACCAGGAATATGAAAAGATGCACAATATCATTTGTTTTTAGGGAAATGCAAATTAAAACAACATAGTAGAAATAGTAAAAATCCAAAATAGTGACATCACCAAATGCTGGTGAGGATCTGGAGCAACAGGAACTCTCATTCATTGCTGGTGGGAATACAAAGTAATACATCCGTTTTGGAAGACAGCTTGGTAGTTTTGTACAAAATTATACATGTTACCATATGATCAAGCAATCACATTCTGGGTATTAACCCAAATGAGTTAAAAACCTTCATCTGCCCTAAAACCTGCACATGGATATTTATATCAGCTTTATTTGAATTACCAAACTTGGAAGCACCCAAGATATCGTTCAGTACGTGAATAGATGAAGTGGACATCAAAAAAATGGAATATTATTCTGCACTAAAAATATATAAACTATCAACCTATAAAAAGACATAGAGGGACCCTAAATGCATATGAATAAGTGAAAGAAGAGAACCTGAAAATGTATAATTCCAACAACATGACAGTCTGGTGGAAAAGGCAAAGCTAGGGAGACAGGGTTTAGAGGGAGGAGAGATGGGTAGGTAAAATATTCTTAGGCAGTGAAACTATTCTATATAATACTGTAATGGTGTGTACACATTATTATATATTTTTCAAAACCCATAGAATCTACAATGCCAAAAATGCCCCCTAATGTAAACTATGGACTTTGTGTTATAATGACCTATAAATGTAGGTTTGTGGATATAACAAATATATCATTCTGGTCTGGGATATTGGTAGTGGGAGAGGCTGTACATGTTTGAGGGCAGAAGTATATGGAAACCATCTGTACTTTTTTCTTAATTTTGTTGTTAACCCAAAACTTTTCTTAAAAAAAAAGTCTATATGTTTTTTTGAATATGAAACAAAGTATGCTAATATATGTATGTTTATCTCATTTTGTTCCCATAGCAATTATATTAATAGAAATTATTCCATTCCCACATTACAAATGAGATCATTAAGACACCAAAGGTTGTTTTGTTTCTTTTGTTTTTCTAAACTCAAGGTCGTTAAACTCCAGAGTGCATACTTGTAACCATCACAAATTTAAATATTTTGAAAAATTCCTTGAAAATCTAGAACAGATTTTTCTGTACATTAGCAAAATATTCTTTAAGGACAGTATTAATATTTTTTTAAAAAACAATGAGATGCTATGGGGAGAAAAATCTAATAGTAAAGCCAGGTGGAAAAGCTAGATAATCTATTTCAGATAAAAATAAAAACCAAAAGAGAAAAAAAAAAAAAGCAATGGGTTAAAGTGAGGAATCACCAAGAGCCGAATTTGTTTACTGAAATTTTTATTTTTAGCTATTCTAACTTTGGCAGGATGTTTCACATGTAATTCCATGTATCTGGTCACTTGAAAACAAGGCCCAAATTCTGATGTGGCATCAATGAGCTAAGAATTGTTTATGGATTACCGTCTTTAATGGCACATGGTCTCCCATCCTTTAGTCCCACCATCCCCTACTGTCTGTCTCCCTGCCACTGAGGTTAAGTGGCAGCTATTCTTTATGATAGTATTTGTACTGTTATTTTTTCTGTAGTAGAATTGAGGAATTTGTTTCTTTTATCAATATGGCAAACATTAGGTAAGGCAAGAGGGCCCTGCATTTCATGAAAAATAAAGATGTGTATTTATGGAAATGTTGAATATTCTATGTGTTTAATATGTCAATATATCTCTATTAAAAAACATACCCCTAATTCACTGATATAAAAACATTTATAAGGGACTTCCTGTCAAGATGGCAGGGTAGGTAAATGCAGTATCTCCTCCTCCCACAACCACATCAAAATTACAATGAAACTACAACACAACCACCATTCAGAACAGCCTGACATCGAGCTGAATGGAAGTCCTACTACAAAATTAAAGAAGCAGCCGCACCAACACTGTAGGAGGGGTGGAGGTGTGGATGGGCTGGTCCCATACCCATGTGTGGCAGATAAAAATCAGGAGGGTCACCTCAGCTGGGAAGGTCCTCCCTGAGGAGTGAGGGGTCTCTGTCCCATACCAGGACCCCAGCTCGGAGTTCCAGTTCCAGGAAGAGAAGTCCCCATCACTTCTAGCTGTACAACCAGCAGGAACTGAGGCTGAGGGAGGCTGCAGATGCTGGAGCCCCAGGTAACTCCTCTTAAAGGGCCGGCACATAGACTTACTTGAACTTGCTCCCTCTAAGCTTGGAGGGGAAGCAGCTTGAGGGGGACCAGAGACCAGGGAAAAACTGAGCTGTTTGGCCTCGGGATGAGGGCTGGAAAGACAGCTTCACCTGGACAGACGTGATGGCTGAGGTCATTGTTCCTTTGGTGAGCCCTTCCCCCACAGGGCAGGCAGACTGCTGCCATTTCTGGGACTCTAGCAATCTGGCTCACACTGTTTGCCTCACCCTGGTGATTCCATGAGGCCCCACCCCACCCAATTTTCGGGCCAACCCAAGATGTTTCCAAAGGCTTTACCATAGGATTGGCCTGTCTTGGATCCTGCTTCAGAGTTTTCTAAACTCTCTCAAATAAGCAGTGTCTAGTCTCAGCAAGCCCCATACCTCTCGTTAAGTGGTCCCAGGCTTGGCACTAGAAGCAGCCGGCCTTGGTTCACAAGTTGGCTTTTTCTGGACATCTTCCAGTCCAGCACAAGACGCAGCCATCTGCAGATCACTTTGTAGCTTAAGCCTGGTGGCCCTGGATAGAACACAGGTAGTGGCTGACCTTGCCCCAGAGCCAGCACACCCAGTGGACAGCTTCAGACCACATCAAAATGCCATCACCCAACCACCGCTATGAGTGACACACTCAAGGAGTGGACTCAGTGGGTACCAGAGCCCTGATGAAGTAAGTCTTGCTCTATGTGGTGGGCCCCTACACAGCTGATCCACCAAGGTAGTCAGAGGCCAGTGGCTAGTGGGCACAGCCAGTCCTTGCAGCTGATCAGCCTAAGTAAATCCCTCCCACTGGTGTGCCAACAGCAATCAAGACTCAAATACAACAGAAGAGTATACAGTCCACACTAGGGGTGCACCTTGAGGGCCCAGCTGGGGTGATCAGGGAGACTATGCTACTGGATCCTACAGGACACGTACAATAGTAGGCCACCCTATGAAGCCTAGGAGATAAAGCAACTCTGCCTAATACATAGAAATAATCACAGGGAAGCAGCCAAAATGAGGAGACAAAGAAACATGTCCTAAATGAAAGAAAAGAACAAAACTCTAGGAAAAGAACTAAACAAAATGGAGATAAGAAATCAATCAGAAGGAGAGTTCAAAACACAGGTTATAAGGTTGCTCAAGGAACTTGGAGAGACATTCAAGGAACTTAGGGAGACCTTCAAGGAACTTAAGGAGACCTCCAAGGAACTTAGAGAGAACATCAACAAGATAAAAAAGGACCAGTAGGAAACAAAGGATGCACTAACTGAAATAAAGAATAGTTTACAGGGAATCAGTAGTGGAGTAGGTAAAGCCAAGAAGCAAACCATCGGTTTTGAATATAAGAAAACACCCAACCAGAACAACAACAACAAAAAAGAATCCAAAAAAATGAGGATAGTGTAAGGAGCCTCTGGGACAACTTCAGGCATGCCAACATTCACATCATAGAGATGCCTGAAGGAGAAGAGAGAGAACAAGAAATTGAAAACCTGTTTGAAACAATAATGACAGGCCTGGCCTGTTTTGCTCAGCGGTTAGAGCATCAGCCCGTGGTTCAGAGAGACCCAGGGTTGATTCTTACTAAGGGCACATAATTCGGTTGCAGTTTGTCCCTGGCCCAGGTTGGGGTTGTGTGGGAGGCAGCCAGTGAATGTGTCTCTCTCACGTCGATGTCTCTCTCTCTCTCTCTTTCTCCCTCTCGCTCTAGCTGAAGATGAATACAAAAAAGTCCTCGAGTGAGGATAAAAAATAAATAAAATAAAATAATGACAGAAAACTTTCCTAACTTGGTGAAGAAAACAGACATACAAGTCCAGAAAGCACAGAGAGTTCCAAACGAGTTGAACCCAAAGAGGTCCACACCAATATATATTATGATCAAAATGCCAAAGGTTAAATACAAAAAGAGTATCTTAAGAGCAGCAAGAGAAAAGCAGTTTGTTACCCACAAAGGAGCTCCCATAGACTGTCAGCTGATTTCTCAAAAGAAACTTTGCAGGCCAGAAAGGAGTGGCAAGAGGTATTCAAGGTGATGAAAAGCAATGACCTACAACCAAGCTTAGTCTATCCTGCAAAGCTATCATTTAGAATCAATGCACATATCAAGAGTTTCCCAGATAAGATAAAGTTAAAGGAATTCATCACCATCAAACCAATATTATATGAAATGTTGAAGGGTCTTCTTGAAGACAAAGAAGAACAAAAATATGAACAATAAAATGGCAATTAATACATACCTATCAACAATTGAATCTACAAACAAAATGAGCAAGCAGAACAGAAACAGATTCATAGATACAGAAAACTTTTGGTGGTTGCCAGATTGTTGGGGGCTGGGAGGGTGGGTGAAAACGATAAAGGAATTAAAAAGTACAAATTAGTTGTTAGACTGATGAACCTCAAAGGGAAGGGGGAAGAGAGGGCAGGATGAGATAAATCAAAGAACTTCTATGCATATATGCACAACCAATGGACACCAACAGTAGTGTGGAGAAGGCAGGAGAAGGGCAAGATTGGAGAGGAGGGGGTCAATGGGAAAAAAATGAGAAACATCTGTAATACATTCAACATTAAAGATGAGTTAAAAATTATAATTCTGACAAAAATATGGGAAAAAATTCTGACAAAAAAAAATGAGAAACATCTGTAATACATTCAACATTAAAGATGAGTTAAAAATTATAATTCTGACAAATATATGGGAAAATGTATAGTAAAGTTTAATTAATTAAAAATTATATTTAAACAGAGCTTATTTTAAAATGCAAACAAAAGGCATGGTGCTATAATAAAATGTAAATGTGTATTAACTGAAAAATGCTGGCATCAATGCCTTTTATAGTTGATAAATTCATAAAGAAGTGTCTATAGAGGATAGCAGCAATGATGAGTCTCAAAAAGGAACAAGTTTTTGCAAATATACGTCTAGTTAGAAATACAGTTCACAGTATAGAAGATTACCTTGAGAATTATAGGATAAAGGATGTGAACATGTTAAAATAATAACACCTATTTGGCTGTATTATTCAAGCTGTCAATGAGAATTTTGATCTGACCAAAGTACTTTGGTGCATGGTACAATGACAAACCACAAATTTGTAAAATTATTTTGTGAAAAAAATCCTCAAAAAGTATATGTATGAATGAAGGTAGTGCTCTTGCAGTGTTATAAAACTTAAATATAAAGCAGCGGGATCCAAACCAGAAAAGAGGAAGTAAAACTGTCATTATTTGCAGATGGCATAATAGTGTACATAGAAAGCCCTAAAACTCCATCAAAAAGCTACTAGATTTAATAAGTGAATTTGGAAAAGTAGGAGGATACAAAATGAAAATCCAGAAATCAATGGCATTCTTATACACCAATAATGAACACTCAGAAAAGGAAACTAAAAAAAAAAAATCACATTTATCATTGCAACAACAACAACAAAATACCTAGGAATAAACTTAACCAAGGAGGAAAACAACCTATTCTTGGAAAACTACAGGACATTGAAAAAAAAAAAAATAGAGCAAGATATATAAGAGTGGAAACATATACCATGTTCATGAATTGGAAAAATCAACATCATTAAAAGTTCATACTACCCAAAGCAATTTACAGATTCAATGCAATCCTTATTAAAGTACCAATGGCATATTTCACAGACCTAGAACAAATACTCCAAAAGTTTATATGGAACCATAAAAGATCCCAAATAGCCACAGCAATCTTGAAAAAGAAAAACAATGTGTGAGGGATCATAATACCAGATATCAAGTTATACTACAAAGCCATTGTAATCAAAACAGCCCGGTACTGGCATAAGAACAAGCATATATATCAACGGAACAGAACAGAGAACCCAGATATAGACACAAGACAGTATGCGCAATTAATATTCAACAAAGGAGGCAAGAGCATACAGTGGAGAAAAGACAGTCTCTTCAATAAATGGTGTTGGAAAATTGGACAGCTATGTGCAAAAAAAATGGAACTAGACCACCAACGTACCCCATACATGAGAATAAACTCAAAATGGATAAAAGACTTGCTCTGGCCAGTTTGGCTCAGCGGTTAGAGTGCCAGCCTGTGGTCCAAAGAGACCTGGGTTTGGTTCCCACTAAGGGCATGTTCCCACTAAGTTGCAGTTTGTCCCCAGTCCTGGTCGGGTCATGCGGGAGGCAGCCACTTGATGTGTCCCTTTCATGTCGATGTTTCTCTCTCTCTCTCTTCCTTTCTCTCCCTCCCACTCTATCTGAACAAAAAATGGAAAAATGTCCTCGGGTGAGGATAAAAAAAAATGGATGAAAGACTTAAATGTGACCTGTGAAACCCTAAAAATCCTAGAAGAAAATGTAGGCAGAAAAATCTCAGACATCATACATAGCAAAATTTTCACTGATACGTCGCCTAGGGTAAGAGAAACAAAGGAAAAATTTAATAAATGGGACTATATCAAACTAAAAAGCTACTGCACGGCAAAAGAAACCAGCATCAAAATGAAAAAAAAAAAAAAAAAAAACCCACTCTCTGGGAGAACATATTTGCCAATAATACATCAAATAAGGGGTTATAAAAAAAATATAGAATGTACTTATACAATTCAACAAAAAGAAGACAAACAATCCAATTAAAAAATGGGTAGACAACCTGAATAGGTTGAGACATATGAAAAAAAATGCTCAACATCTCTCATCATCAGAGAGATACAAATTAAAACAAGTGTGAGATATCACCTCACACCTGCCAGATTGGCGGACATCAACAAATCCTCAACCAACAAGTGCTGGTAAGGATGTGGAGAAAAGGGGACTCTAGCACACTGCTGGTGGGAATGCAGACTGGTGCAGCCACCATGGAAAACAATATGGTGTTTTCTCAAAAAATTAAAAATGGAACTGTCATTTATCCAGTGATCCCACTTCTAGAAATATATCCTAAGAAACCTGAAATACCAACCAGAAAGAATATATGTACTCCTATGTTCATAGCTGTGCTATTTACAATAGCTAAGTTCTGGAACTAGCCCAAGTACCAATCAGCAGATGAATGGGTTAAAAAAAAAAAGTGATATATTTACACAATGGAATACATGCAACTGTAAGGAAGAAAGATCTCTTACCCTCTGAGATGACATGGAGGGACCTGGAGAGTATTATGCTAAAGGAAATAAGCCAGTCAGAGAAAGACAAGTGCCACATGATCTCACTTATTTGTGGAACATAATGAACAAAATAAGCTGTGGACCAAAAGAGATCCAGAGTCACGGAAGTAGGGAACACACTGACAAACCTCAGAGGAATGAGGGGTGGGAGGGGTGTGAAGAGATAAATGAAAGAACTTATATGTATATATGTGCAACCAATGGACACAGACATTAGGTTGGGGAAAGCAGGAGGGGTTGGGAATGCGGAGGAGGAGGTCAATGAGAAAAAAAGGACAGCTCTAATACTTTCAACAATAAAAAAATAAATAATAAATAAATATAAAGCAGCAATGTTTTACTAGGGCAGAATATTTACATATGTTCACTGTATCATTTACGAGGTATCTCTTTGAGCTAAAAATGTTGACAATGAAACACATCACAAACATAGTAATAAAGAATTTCCCCCTGGATTTGCGCCCATGTCTTGAACCACACATGTGTTGATGCTTTGTTTAATAAAGTAGAAGCCTAGTTCTTAGTTGGCTGCATTGCACAAAGATTAGTAGCTTATTAAGGCATGGTGCTGAAGATACAAAACTATATACATGCACACACACACAAACATACATGTATCCACACACACAGGATTGGAAAAAAATTGCTTGTTCTCCACATTTAGGTAAATTGCCACCTGGCACCAGTTGAAACCCAATTAAAACTTGGCTTTTCATGGTTGCTATTTTAAACATCAAAATTGTTTAAATTTCTTTGCAATATTTTTTGTACTAGTCACACAAATTTATGATTTGAGGAATTCATTCTTAGAGAAAATGTGTCTTTGGGGAAGGAACATGGCACTGAACATGTGGCTCTTTTTCCTGTGCTGAGACTATTCTATAAAAACAGAAGGGATTGCCTGAAATACATGCCTCAAATTCTGTATTTAAAGACCAAATTCTTAAAAAGAGAGAGAGTGAGAACATGAAGAAAAAATTACAAATGATCTACTGCTGAACTAGCATACAATCCAGTTTTTAAAATCTAAAAACAGTGACACTGAAACCAGAGTTCTACAAAATATAGGAACTCTTGTGCACAGATTGTGTACATGTTTGGAAGTAGCTATATCTGAGAATATCTGTTTTCCATAGTGTACTGCAGAAAACGAAGCATCATTTAAAATTAAAAGATGCATTGCAACAGAATACACAAAACCCAATGTTGACACTGGGACAGAAAACATGTGCAACTTTTTTTGGATCCAAACCAAAGGAGTAATCAATTACAAAAAATTTTAACCGTTGAACTTATCTTATAGTTAATATATTTGCTTCTATTTACCAAAAAGTAAAATAAAATATTTAATGTTATATCTTCAGAATATTATACAATAAAAATAAATTTGGATTTATTTTTGGTGCTTAATTTTTTTCCCCATCCACACCTCAATTAAATTGACTGTGTGGCCCAACTCTAAAGAAATGAGAAATTGCACATGATGGGTTTTATAAAAACTGGAGAAAAAAAAAAAAACAACCCCATAAACCTACTCATTTAAGTGCTTAGAAAAGTACCACAAACAAATGCCAATAATTTATCATACTTTTAATGTTGTTATATTATAGTCATACTTCTGAAATTGTAGCTTAATGTGCCTGTTTTTAAATTATAGGAAATTTGGGGAAAGGCAGATACATCAGGTTCTTTTATTTCAGACTTTTTGAAAATGAAGTAATATTGTTCAGTTCACCTTTATCTACTACTAATAATAATTAGAAGGGTGGTGATGTGTAGGTACATTATAGAGGTGATAAAAACACAACAAACAGTACTAAACACTAACTATGAAGGTGGCGAAAACCAGAATTCCACGCATATGTCAGAAGTCGTTACTGTGATTATAACAACTGTTGTGTAAAGACTGTACTCCTGTTTGGAAGTAGGCTTTCCCCCATTATCAGAAAAGGTTAAATACCCTTCAAAAGGTGGCATTATTTTCTCACATTAAAAAATGAATTTGATCTTTGGCTCCAGTTGGTTTCAGAATTCACAAGTTTATTCTTCTTTTACATTGACAATTAATGTTAAAGTCCCTATTAAAATTATGACAAAAACTATATATTTTTCTGTCTGGAGTGATTGTCGTATTTCCTTTCATATATAAACATTACCTCAATTATCAAGGTTATGATGAATTATATTGTAAAGGGTAACATTATCCATGTATGCTGAAGATAAAGTAAATTAAATGAACAGATAGATTAGATATAAAAAAGGATATTAAGAGATTATGGAATTACTTCTCCCAAGATCTTTAAAAACAGTGCAGATACCCATCTGCCTACAATAGTTTAGGGAAAGTTTGCCCGAAGCCAACAGGATGAAACAGAAAGATAACCTCCAAAGGTTTCCTTCACCCACACTTTTTTTCTGAGATGTCACTCTGTTGCCCTCTAACCGTTCTGGATTCTTCTCGGTTTTCTAACAAAGATTCTGGGCAGCATAGATTCTTTTGTCTTAATGCTAACACATTGTCACTCCAATTTTTAAGTTATATTTTTTAATGTGAAAGAAAAGTAGCCAAAAGGGAAATATTACCAAAGTTCAGGTTTTGTATAAAAAATAAATGAATACAGTCAATCCAAGTAAACAATGTTAAATGTCATGACTGCAAAGTTAAAAACATTTTCACCCCATTGGATTCTACATTACTGCAGCCTCATTGCTAAATAATATGATTCTGAAAGTCAAACAGAAGTTTTAAGATTCACCATATGAATGAAAAAGCATTTTTCCAATAAATTGGGATATATTGCCTTAATGCTAAAATAAAGTTAAATACCTTGCCTATAAAACTTTTTTAGGTATTCTTAAGTAATAATGAATTCAGGACAACCACATCATGCCACTCAAGTTGGGCCGGAAACCAGCAAGGGAATAGCGCCCCCTTGGGGCAGGGCAGTGTTAGACTTTCACAAACATTGTAGCTGCCCTGGAAAGAGAGCTTGATCGTGACCCACTTCTTTCATCATTGTTTTTATGTTGATTTATTATACAGAATCAGAGGATATTGGTTTTAATAAGTATCGGTTGTTTAACGTGAGAAGTTGATCAATAGCTCAAAGTATTTTTATAATTCTGATAGTTTTCTTTTTATTAAAACATCAAAAATAGATATTTTTTCTTGTTAGTCATTCATTTATAGAAATTATTTGTGGCACTAATAATATCTTTAAATAGCTCATATTGCTAAAATTGTGACATCTTACAAGTAAATTGATAGTTTTATTAGCTTTACAGGCAGGAGGAGAAGACACTCTCTTCAAACAAATGTAAGAATGACTTACATAATGAATTTTTACACAAAATATTGACTAGTAAATGACTATTTTGTTTCAAGGCATGCAATGATGTGTTAGTTATTTAGTATACAACAGTCATTGTTTAGAGTAGGTTTTGTACAGACATATTTGTTGATTCTGTGAAAAAAATTGATCAGCACAGACTGCAAGAGAGCCCAAGTCAACTCCTTAGCAGTATTACAGAGCGTGGGTAAACAATAAGTTTCTCCCAGCAAACAATAGAATTTATGACAACTTCTGTTTAGGGTTTAGCACTCTTCCCAAACAAAAACTGCAAAATGTGTTACTTACAGTAGTAAATTACTTAAATATCATGTGTGGGTTAGGTTTTCAGTGAGAAGGTATGAGGGAAGACAGAATGTCTAGAGAAAAAATATCTGATTGACTTTTCACAGATTAGTTGTCCAGAGTTTACTTAACTTGAAAAACGATTCTCTAACTTTGTGACACACCCAGGAAAATGGTGTCTAGGAGAAAATGTGTAGGAGACTCAACCTCAAGAAGGTATGGTGTCACTTCTAAAATCTGGTACAGTTTTCATACATGCTTTTTATTCATCAGAAGAAAATATTTGCCCTTCACAAAATAAACATGTGGTTTATAACACAATCTACATGTCATTTTCTAACTGCAGGTAGCAGGTAATACTGGATAAATTAGATTTTTTTTTTAATTTCTTTATTGATTTTAGAGAGAGAGGAAGGGAGAGGGAGAGAGAGATAGAAAAATTGGTGAGAGAGAACATCTATTGGCCGCCTCCTACATGGCCTCCAACTGGGGATTGGGTCCACAACCTGGGCATGTGTCCTGACCAGGAATCAAACTGATGACCTCTTGGTGCATGGGTCAGTGCTCAACCACTGAGCCACACTAGCTGGGCCTGGGTGTTTTTAATAATTTATTAAATTATTAAATTTATTAAATTACTTATAGCATTTATTTAAAGTAAAACAGAACATTTAGGTTCTTGTAAGTGCCACTAACTGGAGTTTATTGATTAAGTAACCTACTGTAAATAGATATCTCTTTAACTGCAATATTTATATAATTTTATTTTTCTAATTCCAATATTTTCCAATAAATCCCATTATACTGTGCGTGACTATACTTTATTTAAATAAAGACCAAAGAAAGAGATGCCTGTAGTGTATACAGAGCGGCAGAACAGCCTTATGTGGCTAGAGCAACTCATTGCCTCAGTTCTCTTTCGATTACACTGTAATCATTAAATGAGAAGAAACATTTATCACATCTATGATCTGATCCAAGAAAAAGCCAGTTATCTTTAGTTAAGTTTGAGGCTTTTTTATATCAAATATATTTATATGACTCATTGGAGCTATGTTACTGTTCTCACTTAATGCATACATCACTTTCTGTAAAGAATTCAATAAATTAACCATATTTCTGGCCATACTCAGAGGAAAAATCTCAAGCATGCTGTAAGTGTATAAATCACAAGTCCAGTTTAACATGAATTAAATGCATAAAATCCATCAGTGTCTCTGGAATTTTGCCCAAAACATTTGAAAACCACGAATAAAGCAAATGTGATGTTAGTTTGGTTTATGTAAGATTCTCTTTTCCTTCATGTTTTAGGAAGATAATAAGGCTTGAGTCCAGTAATAAAACTGGTTTAAATTTAAAACACACAGAAGTCTGTTTAGTAAAGTTTGAAACTGGCATGAGCCTTAGCCATTTCAATAGTTTTCATTTCCTGTTGTTAAAGCTTTCATTGTAGTACCTGCGAAATGTTTGTATATGCTCAGAAGCATGCGAGTTTATAGTATTCATTTCAAAACCGTCTGTGTTCAAAAACAATGTTTGGCACAAGAAATCAGCAAAGACACAGGAAAAATATTAAAATCACTGAAGTAGTGACAGCAAAAAAATGAAGAGAGACATATTCCTCCAGTCTGATCCTTGATGATACCTTTTTAGTTACTGAGTGTATAAATTCCAATCCCCTAATACAACTGAAGGGGGGAAACATGATTATCATATCACTCGAAGCTTCACAACTTAAAATTCAGCTGATGTAAATTCACTGTATAAAATGACTTTTAATATTTTGCTCCTTAACATAAGTATTAAATGTTGTATGACTACACATTTTATTTACTCTCTCTTCCTTAATTTAGGTTTTTATTTGCTATGATTGCAATTCCTAACCCATCTTGGCAATAATGTCTTTCTGTATATTAAAGCAAGGGAAGTTTTAAAGCGCACGGCGGCATAAGCCGTGGCACATAATTAGACTTTGAAAGCAGTCTTTGGTAAAATGAATAATGCGGAGGGAAATTGTTGTGACCACTTCAGCCTCTCAGTTCCACAGACATGCATCCATATTTCACAAGAAAAGAGAGTTAGGAAGATGTAAATAGTCCCACATCGTTGGAATGACTTGTTTTTAGAATCTACTTAATAGAATTATTAGCTAGCTGCCAGCTATAGGAACAAAGGATGCCTGGTATATGAGACCTCTGTAATGAAGACATTCTCACCACACTAATATAAAGAGACTCTAAATTGTTTCTAATACGGAAAAACTGGAGGCAGGATGAGCCAGCTTCTCAATAGAAAAGATTCCATGCAGAGCTGAGACAGAACCATGCACAAGTTGGTACTTCTTTATTTTCCTAGTGCTATCTAGTCTTCAGTGGCTACAAGTAGTTGATAGTATTTGCAGAAGAGCTTTGGGTACAACCAAATGACAGTCTTTTCAGAAGAGCTTTTCTCTATTCAGCAGTAATTGCTCAGGAAGCCTTTCATTGAGTGAATTACCAACACCTTTCAGGACTTGGCTTAAGATGATGAAGATCTTAAAGAAAGTGCTATCATATGCTAGACATTTTAAATAGCTTACCTCTTTCATATATTTAATATTTCTTAGTTCTTAAAGAGTCTATTATGTCTTTGATGCATGTGCTTGGTGCTCATCAGTGCTAATGGGAATTAGCAACAAGATGGACCCTTAATCATTTATCTTACATTATAGAAAGGGATGATTTGAGGACTTGATTAGGGTTATAACTGAGTAATAAGATAATATAAAGATTTGATTCTCTTCAAACATGTCTGTTGCAATAATTCAACTGGAAATTTTTTATAAAATGTTCTTCTTCTAGATATTTTACTATTGTCATCATTATTGAAGTGTATGATCGAGATTTTATAAAAACATTAAGGTGTTTGAATACTAGTCATTTACAGAAGTAAAGACATGTATTCATAGTTCCTGCAACATCAATTTTGCATTTACTTGGTGTACATCGGTTCACAATACTTACCGTGTTTGGATGTGAAAAGTTACTTTATTTGCCCAGAAGTATTGTGTGAAAATGCTTTTTTAAAACTGAAGTTTTTGAGGTACACACTTTTAGAAACCTTACCTTTTATGAGACACACAGTTATAAATTCAAGCTGAGAAAAATACTAATCCATATAAGTATTCTGTAGGCAATACAGAAAGTGTATTCCTTGGAGCAAAACAAGATCTGGGAATTTCTGTGGATTTCAGTTATCCTATGCCGATTATCTGATCATACCTGGCTTCCATGTGGCTTCTTGCTGTCTTTATCTGTAGTGCTTTGCTCCACCTGAGGGATACAATTTACTTCCCCAAAGACATCTCTGCTCCTACCAAACTATTTTATTTTACAAACCCTAGCCAGAAGTTTTTACTATTGCCAGAAGTATTTCTCACTTCCAAGTGTTGAGTGTCAATGTTTCTCATTATAAATATTATACAACCATTACACTGCAAATAACCAAAGTGTCCATTAGTAAACAAATGGGTAAAGAAAATGTAGTGTATGTGTATGTATATATATATGTGTATACACATATATATATGCAATGAAATATTAATTAGACATAAGAAAAAGAAAGAAATCATGCCATTTGCAACAATATGGATGGATCTTGAAGGCATTATGCTAAGTGAAATGAATCAGATAGAGAAAAATAAATACTGAATGATCTTATTTATACATGGAATTTAAAAACAAATAAATTTATATAGAGAATAGATTGGTGCTTGCCAAAGGGAATGGGAGTGAGCAAAATGAGTGAAGTTAGCCAAAATGTATAAATTTCCAGTTATAAATTAAACAAGACCTGGAGATGTAATGAACGCTACTGTATTTTATATTTGAAAGATGCTAAAAGGTGTAAATCCTAAAAGTTGTCATAAAAACTGTATAATTAAGAGAGGTGATGGATGGTGTTAACTAGACTTTTCGTGATGATCATTTCACAATATACATTTTACAGATGTACAATATTGACTCATGTTGCACATCTGATACTAATACAAAAATGGAAGAGAGCAAGAAAGCAGAGAAGTAAAAGAAGAGGAGGATGAGGAGAAAGAAAAGAAAAAACTTTAATGATTTATGTTTATCACTTATTTCATTTATCAAATGGTATCATGCAAATCAGAAAACTGGTCTTTTTTTATTTTTATTTTTACATTTTCAAACATACACAAAAGCAGATAGAAGAATATGACAAGTCCCCACATACACTGATCTGGTCCTAATAAACACCAATTGTCCCCATCTATTTATTATCCTCTCATATTACTTTGGGGCAAATCTTTTACATCATATAATATCATTCATAAGTATTTCACCATATATTTCTAGAGAAATAAAAGACTTTAAAAAGAAAACTAACCATAATACCATTATCAAAACTGAAACATAGCAATTTCTTTTTTTTTTTTTTTTTTTATCCTCACCCGAGGATATTTTTCCATTTTTTGTACAGATAGAGTGGGAGGGAGAGAGAGGAAGGGAGAGAGAGGAAAGGAGAGAGAGAGAGAAACATCGACGTGAAGGGACACATCGAGTGGCTGCCACCCGCAAGACCATCCAGGGCCGGGGACAAACTGCAACCGAAGTACGTGCCCTTAGCGGGAACCGAACCCGGGTCTCTCCGGGCCACAGGCCGACGCTCTAACCGCTGAGCCAAACTGGCCAGGGCGAAACATAGCAATTTCTTAATATTATCAAATATCTAGTCAATGTCCATAAATGTCAAGTTATACATGTTTTAGTATGAAGGTCTATAAATTGCAGTTGGTTGATATGCCTTTCAAGTATCTTGTCATCTGCCACAGGGATTTTTTTAACATCAGCACGGTTGACATTTGTGCCTGATCATTGGAGGGAGGGCACTGTCCTGTGTAAAGTTGGATGGTTAGCCTCATCCTCGTCCTCTCTCTAGAGGCCAGCAGTATTTCCCAGGTTGTGATAACCAAAAACATGTCCGAACTGCCAAATGTTCAACTGCCTTGCAGAGCATTCCTTGAAGGACTTGGGAGGTTTGTGCATAGACTGTCCCTCAGTCTGGATTTTGCCAATTTCAGCTTCCTGGTGTAATGTATACATACTTTTGTCCTTATACTTCTTGTAAACTACTGGATTTAGAGGACTGATCACATTGTAGGTGACTAGAATCATTCTTATTTCTTCCACTCTCTCACTCATGAAATCAAGGCAGTCAATCCTGTCATCAAATTTCTAATGTCTTTCAAATTTGCCTATTTTCTTCCTTCTCACTAAATTACTCTAACTCAGGCCACAGTCATCTCTTACCTGAATTAAGAGTTAATTTCCTCTTCACACAGAAGCTCAGAGATATCTTTCTAAAATGCACACTTAATTATGTTAAACATGTCCCTGCAGCTCACCTCAAATACTTAAAATCTATCAATGACTCTCCATTGTCCACAGGGCATTGTCTGAATTCCTTTCTTGGGTTTATTTTGTGATTAGAGAACCTCTTACGTTTCTAGTTTATTTTCTATTTCCTCAACTTTCATACAGATTTCTATACTTTTCTTGGTGTACAACTAATTCATAAATAATATATACTCTTAAATTTGTGTGTTTAAAATTTTGCATAAATGATAGGATATTTTTCCTATTCTTTGCAATTATTTTTAATTTTTTTTCTTTATTTTTAAAGAGAGAGAAAGGGAGAGGGAGAGAGAGAGAGACAGAAACATTGATAAGAGAGAAAATCGACTGGCCACCTCCTGCATGCCCCACACTGGGGATTTGGCCCACAACCTGGGCATATGCCCTGACCGGGAATCCACCGGCAACCTCTTGATGCATGGGGTTGTTGCTCAACCACTGAGCCACACCAGCTGGGCTCAATTTCTTTTAGATTTACTTCTTAATTCATGTAGATTTAGTTCTTTAAGTGCTGTCCAGCAAACCATTGTTTAAATAAAACAATATATTTTTTTCATTCTTCTACTTTAATATCATTGCATCTCTAATAACTGGCATAAAACTGCTATTCAAAATAATGTTAATATTTATACAATTTTGTAAAATGTAGTATCCATTGAAAGATATAAAAGAATGTTGTGTGGCTGGATATAATTATAAATTTATCCTTTCACATCCTACATTCCACCCCAACCGGAGACAGAAAGGCCAAAAGGAAAAGGTCTGGGAACTCATTAATCCGGGGAATCCCTCGCATTTGGGGAAAGAATATTGAGGGGCTGAGAGGAAAAAGAAATAGAAAAAACTCTGAAAGGTAATAAGCACCTGTTTATTAGCTCTGGAAGTCAGTAAATAGCAGCATAAACAATTTCCTAAACTCATGATTTTGCTTAGCCAAGTAGAACATAAAGGCATTGATCAGAAGAACCTCACTATAGGAGGATGAAGAAGAACACAAGTGGCAAAATGATTTGAGGGAGAAGGAGACAAGGTAAAGAGGTGCCAGGTGATGTTTCTCTTTTTACCTCCTACACTCCAAGGGATTAATAAAACTGCAGTCTCGGTCTCTTTCAGTACTCTAAAATTTCTTGCATCATTTTTCCTGAAGCTAGGGCTGGGTTGGCAAGAGTTGCTAAGCATAGATAAAGATGAACCACTTTAATGGAAACAAAAGCTTTTGGGTTCCACACTGAATTGGTGGAATTATTTTTAAACTCTCCAGAAGGGATAAAATACATTCTCAACTAGTGGCATATGTCTCAGAAGAATAAAAAAAACTCAGATGAAAAAGAGAGAAGAGTTAGAATTCTGAAAAATCTGTATAGGTTTCAGGTAATGACCACACACCCAGCCATGCCCTCAGGTTTTAGAAGAGTGGGTTGAGAATGCAATGTTAAATCATCAAATGATACATCTGAAAGATCAAGAAGTCTCACATAAAGTGAGAATTGGGAAGTCAAATTGGGTTTTGATGGAGCTGACCATGTTAAGCACCAAAGGTTAGAAGAAATGTTGTCAAAGATGCTAACCATAACAGCCAAAAAGAGAAAAGAGGAAGAGGAAGAGAGGAAGCAGACAGAAGAGAGGAAGAGGCAAAACAGATAGAAAATAATAGAAAAAATATTTAACTAAAGAAAATGAAGAGATTTTCATGAGTGCTTTTTTTCTATATTATTACCTAATCAGAACACAAATTAGATTTTTTTAAAACACTAAGATAATTTTTTAAAAAAAGAAAGAATAAAAGGGTATTTGTAGAGTTAAGGACACAAATTGAAGAATACCATTTTATAATTAAATTTAAAAGAATAAAGTAAACTTATTTAACATTTTTACTCATGGGCTGGGGATGAAGTGATTTTATTTGGATTTCTTTTGATTTCTATTTTACTTTCTAGTAAGCACACAAAACTAGTACTATTAAAATACAATAAGTAAAAATAATTAAAACAATTTGATAATAAATATGGATTACAGATATAATCTAGTCTAAATATTACTGGTTTCCCTGAAGTAACCAACAAAACAAATGGGGTACAAAAAAGTTTTCAATAATATGATATAAGAAAAATCTCTGAAATTAAAGAACTAAACCTGTGCTTCTTAGGGAGATACTATAATCTAGAAAAAAATTATACCATCAGTAAGAGGGAATAATGTATTAAATAGTGCAAAAGTGCAATATACAAGGTCAGTGCAGAGAAGGAAAAGTTGAAATCCCACCAATGGAATTAAATCTTTGCCATATCTCTTGGCAGAGATATCATTTGAGAAGTGTCTTGAGAGCTGGAAATTTTAGAAGATGATGGTAGGGAAATATGTGAACAATAGTTTGAGCAAAAGTAAAGTGAGAAATTATAAGGCTCATTAGGGGAAATTGTATGAATGCAAGGCTCACAGACAGATAAATGTGAAAGTGGAGCTTGAGAGTTGAAGTAATTAAGAAAATGTAACCGATGTGCTAAACCTGATTTTCACTCTGTAGGCAATAAAAAAGTGTTTAAAAGTTTTGAGCTAGTCTTCAGCATATCATTTTTTTTATTCCAATGCACAATTTCTACCCATAAGCCAAGACTTTAAAATAAAAGCTGACAGTATTTCAGACGGAATTGCCCTTCCCTCAAAACTGGCAGAGCTTAGCCCACTGGTTTTTGTCCTGTGACATTTAGCAATGTATGGAGACATATCTGGTTATCACATCTGGGAAGAGGGGGCTATTAGCATCTAATATGTAAAGGCCAGATATGCTGTTATTCATACTATAATGCAAAAGACATCCCCCTCCCTCAAAGAATTATCAAGCCCAAAATGTCAATAGTGCTGGTGTTGAGAAACCTTGGCCTAAAGCTAAGCTAACCAGCAAAACCCAAACAAATACTTGCCAAATTTCTCTCGAGCTGTTTAGTTAATTGCAATGCCTTTCCTCACCATCCACAAAACTCCCTAGCCCAGGAAAATGATCTCTGTACCTACACTGTATTCAGGAGCTCTGTGTCTACTTAATCTATCCATGCTATGATCCTGGGTATCCAAAAAGACTGGCCAAATAAACTCCCTTTATGACCTATCATCTTTTGAATCTTATTCCATTATAATTCTATATTTCTTTCCTCCAATTAATTCTCCCACAGCTGCCTTCTCAGCTTTTTCCTCTGTGCCCTCTGGAATTCTATTCTCTTATAAAAAGAAACTATTCTGCATCTTCTACTTCTTCTCAGAATGTTCATATACTTTCCTGTGGCATCCTCAAAGGTCCCAAGTACCATGAGGGCTAGAAGGAGAGTAGATGTTCATTTTAATTCCTATGTATTCTTTTAATCTGTAATGTTACTTTCTTAAAATTACTTTTTTTAGGCTCATGACACCTGGCTACATACTCTCAACATCTCGTTTGTCTGCCATTTATGATTCTCTTTATCACACACCCAAATTCATTAGGGATGCTGGACCGGTCTTTTATCACAAACACAGGTATGATCATAAGCACCTTCAGTGTTTATATGCAGAACTTCCTCAACACCTTAGTCTTCCAGCCCTCCTCAATTCCAGGGAGTCCACAGTTACTCATTTGGCCATCCAGATCCAAAAGCATACAGTTTGAACTTGCCACCTGTCTTTGTTTGGACTGAATGGTTTATACATTTTTTTTAATTGTTGAAAAAATAATGTTTCATGGACATGGACAACAGTGTGGGGCTGGTGCTGGGAAAGGGAGGTGGAGGTGGGAGAGGGCATAGAGGTAATGGTGATGGAAAACATTACATTTAAAAAATAAAAATAAATAACGTTTTGTGATATATAAATATGTTAACTTTAAATTTCAATGTGTACATATAAAGTTTTATCAGAAAATAGCCAGAATATTTTTAAAATACTTTTATTGACTTTTTTTAGAGAGAGAGGAATGGAGAGGGAGAGAGAAACATCAATGTGGGAAGGAAACATCAATCAGCTGCCTCCGGAAGGAGCCTGCCACTGGTGGGCGCGGGGAGGCCACCTTTCAGTGCACAGAAGGCGCCCAACCGACTGACCCACACCCGTTAGGGCAATGGCCACACCTATTTATTGATGTATTGGCTATGGCTGTTTTTGTACAACAACAATATTGAATAGTCATAACAGAAACTTTTGGCTATAAGCCAAAAATGTTTACTATCTGAGTATTTACAGAAAAAGTTTGTTGACCACTGTCCCAGGAAATGCAGTTAAGAAATAAGTCCAGATAATTCAGACAGATAAAGACAAATGCTGTATGACTTCACTTATCTGTGGAATCTAATAAACAAAACAAATGAACAAACAAACAGAATCAGACTCATAGATGCAGAGAGCAAACTGATGGTTCTCAGAGGAAAGTGAATTGGGAAAGGGGCAGAAAAAGGGAAGGGGACTAAGAAGCACAAACATCCAGGTTTAAAATAAGTCACAGAAATGTAATTCACAGCATAGGGAATGTAGTCAATAATACTGTAATGACTGTGTGCAGCGACAGATGGTTATTAGACTTATTGTGGTGATCACTTTGTAAGGTATATATTGAATCACTATGTTGTACACCTGAAACTAATATAATATTGCATGTCAACTATAATTAAAAATAAATTTTAAAAAATCTGTCCTGAAACCAGCATTCTGATTTCACCAGTCAAAATATAACTATACATAATTTCTAATTACTGAAACTTAGATTTTTAAAAAATGTATTCAAAAACCTTTTATGATACTTATTTTCTGTCTATCTGGATTTGAATTTTTCTTTGTTATAAGCAAGTCAATTTGGTTGCATGGAGTCGAGGAGTCAAGACACAGTCGAGTGAGCTTAAGCAAACAAGAATGCTGACAGATTCCAAAATGGCAGCAGAGTGAATGGAAGCTACACAGACCATCTCCCAGGACCAAACTAACACAGACAAATCGATGAGAAAAAGTAACAGAAAAGCAGCTTGCGAGGACCATATAACCAGGGACACTGACTATCCTGGTAGGATTGCGAAGGCGTGAGAGGCGGGCTGGGAGCCCACAGTCAGCAGCGGCCATAGCTGGGAACAATGCCCTCGGGTTAAACACCCAAGCAGCTCCACAGCGCAGAGCCAGGACAGAGGCTAAAACAGCCACAGCCACTCACCTTGGGCTCCGGCAGAGGGAGGGCAGACTGGACTGGAACTGTGTGGGTACACTCAGGATTTGGAGGGCGCTCAGAGCTTTTGCTGAGTTGCACCCACATAGGACAGTGGCCACATTGCTCCTTCCCAGGGCTCTGGGGAGAGGCAGAAGCCCCTCCCTCAGAGATTCAACCCCACCCTGTGGGCCATTGAAATGCAAATTGAGGCTCACTAACAACCAGCATCTACCCCACCCTCCAGAAATCCCCTTATGCTGAGCACCTGAGGGAGTTTTTCAATCAATCAACTGACAACCCAAAAATCTTCAAGTAACCTGGACTGCTAGCCTCCAGGCAAAAAGTTAGAGGATAACAGTACCATTCCTGGGCTAGCAACTCTAACCAGGAAAGTAAGACTTGACAGTGGTGTTTAACGTGGGTCCTCACTCACTCATCTAAACCTAGGAGAGGGAGCCACAAACAGCAGAACACTGACACCCACAGGGAAAACTTGGCAGGCTCCAAAGCCCACTGTGATAGCCAAAATAATGAAACACAGAAAAAAAAGCCAAATGAAAGAACAAGAGAACTCCACCAAAGATGAGATCAATGTGGAGCAGTTAGGCAAGTTAACAGAGCTAGAATTCAGAGCCATGATCTTGAGGAAGCTCAACAGCATGAGTAACGACATAGAGATGCTGAAAATCAACCAATTGGAAATTGAAAACCACCAAGAAAAGATCAAGAATGACATATCAGAAATAAAAAACACATTGGTAGGTCTAAACAGCAGAGTAGAGGAAGCAGAGGACCAGATCAGTGAATTAGAAGTCAGGGTAGAAAAAATCCACCAATCAGAAAACCAAAAAAAACTGATTCAAAAACAAGAAGACAGCTTAAAAGAATTTCAGGACAACTGAAAACGTAATAATATTCGCATGATAGGAGTCCCCGAAGAAGAAGAAAATGACCAAGGGTTAAAGAATATATTTGAAGAAATAGTGAGAGAAAACTTCCCTAATTTGGTGAAGGAAGAAGGCATTCAAGTTCAAGAAGCACAGAAAGCCCCAAGTAAAAAGAATCCAAACAGGCCCACACCAAGACACATAGTAATTAAAATGCCAAAAATTAAGGACAAAGAGAGAATCCTAAAAGCAGCAAGAGATAAGTAACAGGTTACCTACAAAGGAAACCCCATAAAGCTCTCAGCTGACTTCTCACAAGAAACACTACAGGCCAGAAGGGAATGGCATGAAGTAATCAAGGTCATGAAAAACAAAGATCTGAATCCAAGACTACTCTACCCAGCAAGGCTATCATTCAAAATAGAAGGTCAAATAAAGAGCTTCCCAGACAAAAAAGGCTAAGGGAATACATTAGCACTAAACCAGCACTGCAAGAAATGTTAAAAGGACTACTGTAATTAGAAGAAGAAATACAAAGAAAAGTATAACCAGACTAAACAAAAATGGCAATAAGTACATATCAATAATCACCTTAAATGTAAATGAACTGAATGCTATGATAAAAAGACACAGAGTAGCTGATTGGATAAGAAAGCATGACTCATCTATATGTTGTTTACAAGAGACCCACCTCACAATAAAAGACTCACATAGGTTGAAAGTGAAGGGATGGAAAAAAATTTCCAAGCAAACAGAAAGCAAAAAAAAGCTAGGGTAGCAATATTCATATCTGATAAAATAGATTTCAAAATGAAGACCATAACTAGAGACAAAGAAGGCCACTACATAATATTGAAAGGATCTATCTAACAGGAAGATATAACCTTGAGAAATATATATAGGAGCACCAAATATATAGGAGCACCAAAATATATTAAAAATCTTCTGGAGGACTTCAAAGGAGAAATGGACAGCAATACAATCATAGCAGGGGACTTCAACACCCCGCTTATATCACTGGATAGATCCTCTAAACAAAAAATTAGCAAGGAAACAGAGACTCTAAATAAAGCACTAGACCAAATGGATTTAGTAGATATCTACAGAGAATTAACCCCAAAACTACAGAATTCACATTCTTATCAAGTGCACATGGGACAGTCTCAAAGATTGACCACATGTTAGGACACAAACTAAGTCTCTACAAGTTCAAGAAGATTGAAATCATATCAAGCATCTTCTCAGATCACAATGACATGAAACTAGAAATCAATTGCAACAAAAGTATGCAAAGACATTTGAACACATGGAGGCTAAATAGAACGTTATTAAACAAAGAATGGGTCACCAAGGAGATCAAGGAAGAAATTTCAAAATTCCTGGAAACTAATGAAAATGAAGACACGACAACACAAAATCTATAGGATGCAGCAAAAGCAGTTCTGAGAGGGAAGTTCATAGCACTATAAGCCTACCTCAAGAAACAAGAAAAATTTCTAATTGACTGTCTAACCTCATAACTTAAAGAATTAGAAAGCAAACAAAAAGAAAACCCCAGAGCACGTAGAAGGAAGGAAATAGTAAAGATTAGAGCAGAAATAAATGACATGGAGACCAAAAAAAGCAATTCAAAGAATCAATGAAACAAAGAGCTGGTTTTTTGAAAAGATAAACAAGATTGATGGACCCTTAGCTAGACTCACCAAGAAACAAAGAGAGAGAAACAAATACACAAAATCAGATGCAAAAGAGAAGTAACAATTGACGCCAGAGAAATACAAAAGATCGTTAACAGCTACTATGAACAACTAACTATATGGCAACAAATTCGACAATCTAAGTGAAATGGACAAATTTCTAGAAACACACAGTCTTCCAAAACTGGACTGGGAAGAGACAGAAAACTTGAATGGCCCAATAACAACTAAGAATTAAAGAGGTAATCAAGACTCTCCCCGCAAACAAAAGCCCAGACCCAGATGGCTTCACGGGGGAGTTTTACCAAACATTCAAAAAATAACTAACATCCATTCTCCTCAAACTATTTCAAATAATTCAAGAAGAAGGAAGATTTCCAAACGCGTTTTATGAGGCCAGCATAATTCTAATTCCAAAACCAGAAAAAGACACTACAAAGAAAGAAAACTACAGGCCAATATCCCTGATGAACATAGACGCCAAAATCCTGAACAAAATACTAGCAAATCGGATCCAGCAATACATCAAAAATTTTATTTACCATGACCAAGTGGAATTCATCCCAGGGATGCAAGGCTGGTACAATATTTGCAAATCAATAAACGTGATACACTACATAAACAAAATGAAGAATAAAAACCCCATGAGCATACCAATAGATGCTGAAAAAGCATTTGACAAAATCCAGCATCCATTTCTGATAAAAAGGCTCAGCCATGTGGGAATACAGGGATTATATCTCAACATAATAAAGGCCATATAGGAAAGACCTACAGGCAACATCATACTCAATGGGCAGAAACTAAAAACATTTCTCTTAACAACAGGAACAATACAGGGATGTCCACTTTTGCCACTCTTATTTAACATAGTACTGGAAGTCTTAGCCAAAGCAATCAGACATGAAAAAAAAATAAAAGGGATCCAAATTGGAAAGGAGAAAGTGAAACTGTCATTATTTGCAGATGGCATGATATTATACATAGAAAACCCTAAAGACTCCACCAAAAATCTACTAGACTTAATAAATGAATTTGGCAAAGTAGCAAGATACAAAATTAATGTCAATAAATCAATGGCATTCTTATGCACCAATGATGAACTCACAGAAAGAGAAACTAAAAAAACAATCCCATTTACCATCGTGGCAAAAAAATTAAGATACCTAGGAATAAACTTAACCAAAGAAGTAAAGGAACTATTTGCAGAAAACAACAGGACATTGAAAAAAGAAATAGAAGAAGATATAAAAAAGCAAAAGCGCATACCTTGTTCATGGATTGGAAGAATTAACATCATTAAAATGTCCATATTACTCAAAGCAATCTATAGATTCAATGCAATACCCATCAAAATACCAACAACATATTTCACAGAACTAGAACAAATACTTCAAAAGTTCATATGGAACCAAAAAAGACCCCGAATAGCCACAGCAATTTTGAAAATGAAGGACAAAGTAGGTGGGATTGCAATACCAAATATCAGGTTATACTACAAAGCAACTATAATCAAAACAGCCTGGTACTGGCACAAGAACGGGCATATAGACCAGTGGAACAGAATCGAGAACCCAGAAATGGACCCATAGCAATATGCTCAACTAATATTTGACAAAGGTGGCAAGAGCATACAGTGGAGTAAAGACAGCCTCTTTAATAAATGTTGGGAAAATTGGACAGCTACTTGCAAAAAAATGAAACTAAACCATCAACTTAAACCATACACAAAAATAAACTCAAAATGGATAAACTGAAAACATGGGACTACATCAAACTCAAAAGCTTCTACACAGCAAAAGAAACAACCATCAAAATGGAAAGGCCACCCACTATATGGGAGAACATCATTGCCAATGATACATCAGATAAGGGGTTAATTTCCAATATATATAGAGTGCTCATACAACTCAACAAAAGAAGACAAAGAACCCAATTAAAAAATGGGCAGAGGAGTTGAATAGATACCTCTCCAAACAGGACATACAAATGGCTAAGAGACATATGAAGAAATGTTCTACATCCCTAATCATCAGAGAGATGCAAATTAAAACAACAATGAGGTATCACCTCACACATGTCAGAATGGCCGCCATCAACAAATCATCAAACAACAAGTGTTGGCGAGGGTGTGGAGAAAAGGGGACTCTAGTACACTGCTGGTGGGAATGCAGACTGGTGCATCCACTATGGAAAACATTATGGTGTTACCTCAAAAATTTAAAAATTGAACTTCCATTTGACCCAGTGATCCCGCTTCTAGAAATATACCCTAAGAAGTTTGAAATACAATCAGAAAGAATATATGTACCCCCATGTTTGTAGCAGCACTATTTACAATAGCTAAGATCTGGAAACAGCCCAAGTGTCCATCAGTAGACAAATGGATAAAAAAGCAGTGGTACATATACAGAATGGAGTACTATGCAGCTGTAAGAAAGAAAGATCTCTTATCATTTGAGACCACATGGAGCGACCTGGAAAGTATTATCCTAAGTGAAACAAGCCAAGCAGAAATAGACAAATACCACATGATCTCACTTATATATGGAATATAATGAACATAACAGTCTGAGGAATAGGGTAGACACAGAAACATGGATGTAGGGTACAGACTGACAACCCTCAGAAGAGGGGGTGGTAGGGTGTGGGAGGAGATAAACCACAGAACTTATATGAATGTATGCATGGCCAATGGACATGGACAACAAAGCCAGGGATGGGGCAGGGGGGATGGGGAGGAGGGTAGCAATGGGGTAAAAAAGGAGAAACATCTGTAACAAAAATAAAATTAAAAATTAAAATTAAAATTAAAAAAAAGAGAGAGAGAATGCTAAGGCTACCTCTGAACTCAAGGAAATCCAGAATCAATACATCATTGAAAAGGCCTCACAGAGTACCTCTGAATTTTAGTTAACTCTAGCTAGTTTAGAAGCAAAAAATCAAGAACCCTTTTTCCCAGTGGTCTATCAATAATTTACATAGTCATATTTCTCACAAGTGTTGCTTTTTTCCCTAATAACAACTAGGTCTTTTGGTTTATTTTCCCTCTACGCTGCTTCAAACTTGACCTCACATGTTGTCCCATACTGGCACCTTTGTTCTAAATTCAGCTTTTACAACCTGGTATGTGTACGAACTATTATGGGATGAGTTGATTCTTGAGGTGTTCATTAAAGTGAATGTACAAAGAAATATGTATATGCTTGGCTCAACTAATCCATTATTCTAGCCAGTGGGCTGCTTTGAAGTCTGAGATTTGGCTTCCCTAAAATGAAGGTTTCACATTATCTCAGTCATTCATGATTCAGAAGTTGGCAACCTGGAAATCATTCTCCATCACAGCCTGGAAACAGGGAGGCTTACTTTAGAAAAAGCTGTTGCTGGGTTATCATCTCCCAAAATGTTTCTTCTTGGTTCACATTCATAATATTCTTCTTTATAGCTGGAATCTAAATTCCTTTAGGAAAGAAATCACTTCTTTTATATCCATGATTATACTTAATAGGACTTATTTAAGGATATTCAAAATTAGTTGTGGCATGAATGATCATTTCTACCAGCTAGTATAACAAAAACAAACAAAAAAATCAGCAGACTTTAGATTATTCAAGACCAAAAATACCAAAAGCAATCATGAAATATAAATTGTGTTTGTATTTTTTGCTTCCTGAATATATCAATCCTCCACTTTGGTTCAAAAGAGAGATTTTGATTTTAATATTTCATATTCTTGAATACAAAATTATGAACATAGAGGGTAAGCCTAAAGAAAAACAAGAATTCTAGAAATAAATAGAAAATAAAATAAATTCAGAGAAATAGATTACCTATTAATAACTGATTTTTTTTCTCAAGTGCAAGACTAATAGTAGATAAGAAACAAGGAGGGGGGTGGAGGGGGAACAAAAGAGAAACGAAAGAACTTATGTACATATATGCACAACCAATACACAGACAACAATGCTGTGGTGGGCTGGGGAGGGCAGGATGCGGGGAGGGTGTCTAGAGGGAAAAAGGAGAAACGTCTGTAACAAAAGTAACTTAATTAATTAAAAAAAAAAAAACATACCTGGGCTTATGACACAGGATGTTTCAAATTTTAGAATTCTTATCTTTGGTAGCTCTGAACATAAAGCTTTCTTTAAAAGTCAAAGGTTTTAAAATTATGTTTACAAAATTATGTTTATAAAATTATGTTTACAATTTATATTGTATACCACAACTTGATAAAGAATCAACTATTGTAATTTTTTTCCTTCAAAAAATTGGTGACTACCACAATCCAGGATTTATAACAGATGAAGCGAAGAGTTTCATATGTTAAAATATTAAGATAGCCCTGGCTGGTTTGGCTCAGTGGTTGGAGCGTCGACCTGTGGTCCAGAGAGACCCGGGTTTGGTTTCCACTAAGGGCATGTACCTCGGTTGCAGTTTGTCCCCGGCCCTGGTTGGTCATGCTGGTGGCAGCCACTCAATGTGTCCCTTTCATGTCAATGTTTCTCTCTCTCTCTCTCCCTCCCACTCTATCTGAATAAAAAATGATAAAATGTCCTTGGATGAGGATAAAAATAAATACTGAGATAAACATGTAAATTTGATTTCATCATCAACCAGGATTAGATCTGTATATCAAGTTAAAAATGAAATATGATCTTATAATATTGTATGTTTACTTTCTCTCTACAGTTCATCGTTTTAAAAATCTATTTAATAAAAAGTGTGACTTAGTTCAAGCCCATTTGAGACTTCATATTTGTACTCTACAAATAAAATTCAAGACAGTGGTAGTAATGGCATAACAACAACAAAAAAATTCATAGCACAGACAACAGTATGGTGATTACAAGGGAAAGAAGGGTGAGGAGGTGATAGAATAGGAAAAAGAGGGGATAAATGGTGATGGAAGGAGACTTGATTTTGGGTGATGGGCACACAATAAAATATACAGATGATGTATTATAGAATTGTACACTTGAAACCTATATAATTTTATTAACCAATTCACCCCAATAAACTCAATAAAAATTATAAGAAGAAAATGCTTAGCACACAAAATAAATGAAATAAATTAACCTATAGTCAGCTTTTTCAAAATGGTTATTATATGCTCAGCAAGAAATGTAGTCAAATATTATTTAAATGCCTCTATTTGTAATGGAAGACTTGTAAAACTAATTTAGATAACTAGAATAATAATTGGTCCCACACAATGTTTCATTTTTGAAATAGAGACTGTATACTCTATATTATAAATAATAAAATTGATTTTCTTTTAACAGAGCACTAAAATATGTGACAATAGTGATTATATGTCTATTCCATAATATCACTTAAATGTATCCATCTTCCTCTGACATATAAATAACACAATATAGCATTATTCTTCTTAAAAGAAACTGACTATATGAAAGGTCAACATATGGGGAAATAATAACATGCTTACAAAAGTAAAGGAGAGGCTCTTATGATATGACATTAAATTCTAGATCTAGAGTTGTTCTGGGAATAGCTATTTACACTGCTGGTAGATTTCATATTAGAGGTCCTAGTCTATTGAGTACTTTCCTCTTATTCCCATCTAAAAAAAACCCGTAAAACAAACACTCCTCTAAATACAAAAATCCTGTCCTGGACTTCTAATATCTCTGTGTTTAAAATCCCCACAAACTGCCTCTACCTGTAATGAAATATCTATATATATTCATGGTTATCTAATAATTTATACCATTGTTCTGCTGGCTATATTTTATTGTAAATTTTATTAGAAAGACTTTAAAACCAATTTGTTCAATAAGAAGAGGTGATAATTTCTAGAGGATCTGATACAGAAAGTCTGTGTGAGCAGTTCATAAAATATTATCTTATTAAATACAACCATATTTTAATGCTGAGTTGGGCTTAAATTATTTAAGTCATTCCATTTTTCATTTGGTGTATATTTATCTTAACATGAATGTAATATCACACTACAAAGGAATGTATACTACATTAATGGACTTTCAAATCCTGTCCTTATGCTATAAATTTGGATTTATCATTGACCATCTCCTACCTTCATCCCTTCCCTTCCATCTGAAATAAAACTACATGCAGGAAATAGCCCAATATGCCAACAGCAACAGAGTTCACCATTATAGGAAACTTGTCCTAGTTCCTCCACGTACATGTCAATAAAGGAATCACTATAAGACATGTGAAAATAGATTACATATATATATAATGCATATAGATATATAATGTATATATACACAAATTATGTGTATATATATGTACAAATATATATTTTCCCAGATGCAATATCTACATGATAGAAAATTACACATATTATATATGTATATATTATATATTGAATCATTCCATTTAGTATTATAACATATAACTTCAAAGGTTTCTCCCTTCTATATAAATTTATCTTCCAAAAATTCAAAATATATGACCATTTTTGTGATTATTAACTCCTACCAAAGGGAAAAAAAAATCTCAAACCATGCAAGAAGAAAAATATTACAAAGTCATTTGTGTGAAAACAGGAATTGTGGCCATATTGAACTTGGTATCGTTTTGTAACACTATATATATGTGCACTGAATACAAACAATATGTTTGTGCATCTGTTCGATGATTCTGCTTACTTCCTTCTAGTGAGGCAGCAAATAAAAGAAATAGCCGCTGTCCTTTCTCTCCCAGTATAAATTCTTACTCACTCTGTGTGAATAGGCAGATGTGATAAATATATTTTTCTTTCAAACAGCAAAAACTTAACGTCCTTCCCAGTCACACAAAGTGGTGGTAAAATAGACTAAAGGGTAGAAAGTGCCATGTTGCTTTTGCTTTTACCATTATCTTTAAATTAATATTTGTTTGCTTTTAGCGAAGTCCAATAGTAGAAAAGTAAATAACCTAGAGACAAGCAAAATTTAAAATTTACCCCAGACTTACACAAAATCTAACCGAATGAACTCCTTGATGGTTATTTTGCTTAATCCATTATTCAGTGTGAAACACAGGGAGTTTCTGGAAGACTCGATGCTGTTTCATTTCTAATACACATCTAAGAGAGTTCTGTTGTCCATAGAATTTAAAATTCTTCAAATTATATGTCAGTGCTTGAACAAAAATATTTCGTACAAACTTTGTAGTTTTTAGGTACCAGGGACTGAAAGAGAGTGTTAAAAACCAAGAGAGAAGGGGAAAACTGGGGGAAGGGGAAAAATAAGGCAAAATCAGGGAAAGCATTGTCCATTGTGACAACCAATTCATCATGGACCTTTGTTTGGAATTCTCCTCAATAGACCAGAACACAAGGTTTTTGTTTGCATAGACATATTTTTTTGGTGACAAGCAGTTTTCCTGCTAGCTATGATCCTTACCCACTTTATTCTTTCACAAACTGATGGTTTTCTATCATAGAACTCTAGCTTCTAGAGAACTCTTTCTCTCTTTCAAACACATTTTGCAAGGGAAGGCTCATAATGCTTTTTATCTGCCTTTCTACCCTTATTTTGGCCAGCTTCATATCAAAGTACTAATAATATTGCCCTGGCTGGTTTTGCTCAGCGCTTAGAGCGTTAGCCTGCGGACAAGAGAGTCCGGGGTTCGGTTTCTGCTAAGGGCACGTACCTCCGTTGCAGTTTGTCCCCGGCCCCAGTTGGGGTCGTGTGGGTGGCAACCACTCGATGTGTCTCTCTCACATTGACGTTTCTCTTTCTCTCCCCTTGCCTCTCCTTCCCACTCTATCTGAAGGTAAATGCAAAAATGTCCCAGGTGAGGATTAAAAAACAAACAAACAAACAAACAAAAACAAAGTACCATATCTATTTTCAAAGAAAACTACAGTTTCCCTAATATTATGACATTATAAGTTGAATCTACTGTCCCCAAACTCCTTAGCCAGATGCTCTGTATAAAGTTTTAAAGATATATATTATTAAAACATGGGATTGTACATTTTTTCCCTCTGGACTCTGAATTTTATACTGTTTACTGACATTTCTCATCAATGTAGTTGATTCATGATTTGGGAGCCCACTAGTAGGATGGGGTAGACAGTGAACATGGACCCAAGCAAAATCTGGTCGAAGGTTCATCTAGGGGGATTCCACTGGGAACTGATCATCACTTTGGACAAAAATATCAAAGTATCAAGGATAGAGATTGTTGGTCCATTGTGGTCTATGGGAGTAAGATGATGGGAAAGCAATCCCCAAAGACCAAAATCTATTCTGTGTTGTGACTGAATCTTGGGAGGTTAATCTAGCCTGTCCTGCTCCCAGGCCGTGAGATATACTGACCCTGATGCTAGAAGCTGGGTGTAGCACAGTGTAATGATTTTGGTCCTTGGAGTCAAATGGTTGATCCCATGCTCTGCTATTTTTTCCTCTACCACAGGAATTTTTTTTTTTTGCTTTGCAGAAGCTTTTTAGTTTGATGCGGTCCCATTTGTTTATTTTTTCTTTTGTTTCCCTTGCCCTCGTATCAGTCAGTGATACTAATGCTATGTGAGATGTCTGAGATTTTACTGCCTATGTTTTCTCCTAGGATTTTTGTGGTTTTGTGACTTACATTTAAGTCTTTTATCCATTTTGAGTTTATTCTGATGTATAGTGTAAGTTGGTGGTCTATAGAGAAACCAGCAACAAAACAAAAAGGGAACCTACTGTGTGGGAGAACATATTCATCAGTGATACATCTGATAAGGAGTAATTTCCAAAATATACAAAGAAGTCATACAATTCAACACCAGGAAGACAAAATCCAATTAAAAATGAGCAAAGGACCTGAATAGACATTTCTCCAAACATAATATATAGATGGACAACAGACATACAAAAAATGCTCAATATCGCTAATCATCAGAGAGAGGCAAATTAAAGCTATACTGAGGTATCATCTCACACCTGCCATCATTAGTAATCAACAAACAAGTGCTGGCGAGGGTGTGGAGAAAGGGAACCCTTGTACACTGCTGGTGGGAATGATGACTGGTGCAACCACTGTGGAAAACAGTATGAGATACCTCAAAAAGTTAAACATGAAACTTCCTTTTGACCCAGTGATCCCACTTCTGAAAATATATTCTAAGAATCCAGAAACACCAATCAGAAAAAATATATGCACCCCTATGTTTATAGTTGTGTTACTTACCATAGCTAAGATCTGGAAACAGCACAAGTAGATGAGTGGATAAAAAAGCTGTGGTGCATTTACACAATGGGGCACTATTCAACTAAAAAAAGAAGGAGCACTTAACCTTTGAGACAGCATGGAATGTCCTGGAGAGTATTATGATAAGCAAAATAAGCCAGTTAAAGAAAGATAAATATCTTATGATCTCACTTACATGTAGAATCTAATGAACAAAAGAAACTGATGAATAAAATAGGACCAGAGGAATGAATGCATGGAACAGAATAACAAATTTCAGTGCCAGGGTTGGGGGAGGGAGGACAGGAAGAGATTAATCGAAGAACATATATGCATATGTGCATAACCCATGGACACAGACAATAGTGTGGGAAAGCTTGGAGTGGGGCAGAGGTTGGGTGGAGGGGGGCAAAAAGGGAGAAAATGGGAGACATCTGTAATACTGTCAACAATAAAAAAATGTTTAGCTCTATTGAGGTATACATTACAAATAAAAATTGTAAGATATTTAAGGAGCACATGGTAACCTGCCATACATACACATCAAGCTCCACTTTCTAACAACAGGTATTGCCTTTGACAATGTAAGGTCTGTAAGCCGTAATTTTGTTGTTGTTGTTAATCCTCACCAGAAGATTTTTTTTTCTATTTATTTTTTTAGAGAGAATGGAAGGGACTGGGGAGGGGAAGACAAAGGGGTGGGGAGAAGAAAGAGTGAGAGAGAGAGAAACATCGTGTGAGAGAGAAAAATTGATTGGTTGCCTCCGCACATGCCCTGACCAGGGCTGGGGATTGAACCTGCAACCCACGTATGTACCCTTGACTGGATTCTAACCCTCGACCCTCCAGTGTGTGGGTCAATGCTCTAACCACTGTGCAATGCTGGCCAAGGCTGAGGTGTAATATTTTTATGTATGAAATAAAAAAGTATATTCACGCCATACAGTTACTGTGAGTACTTGAGTAAGACCATCTGTAGAAAGTGGCTGACTGATAGCAACTGCTTATAAATGGTGCTCATTCTTCCCCTCCCCTCCCTTCCTCTCCCCTCCTTTATTCCCTCCTCCTATCCCTCCCCTTTCTTTCTATCCCTGCCCATCTCTTACTCTCTGTTCTTCTCTCCTCCCTCTCCTCTCCTCTTCCTCTTAAAGAATTTCCCTAGAAAATTTTAAGAAACCTAGAGGGCTAGTTACCCTTTTCAAGAGATCATGAAAAGGACTTACTAAAATATTGCATTCACTGTTACTTAACCAGTGCTATCCTATGAAAAGAAAATGTATTGCTATAGTAGGGGCATGCACACCAAAGGTGGTGTGGAGTCACAGGGAGGGGCATTTTAACCCTGTGTGACTAAAGTACCTAATGTGAGGCATCGAGTAATAAGAGACAAGTCTGCAGAGGATGATCATTTATCTGAGAGTGGCATTACAGAGTCAACATCTGAAGAGTGTGTAATTTAGTTTGATTTAAGTTTCAATAGATAATTCTGGCAGCAGGATGGAACATAGATGGGGGAATGGAAGCAAGAGTCAAGGTGAAACACCAAAGTTTAATAGGACCCCAGTGAGAACGATGACAAAGGGGCAGGCAGACAGTAGCATCAGGACTTGGTTTCTGCTGGTCCTGTAGGGATTCCACAAAATGGCACAGGGAATATGGAAAGCAAGGGCTTGAAGGAGAATGTTTGAGAGAAGATATCACTCAAGGCTGAAAGAAAGCAAATGTTTTTTTATTTCACACACCTAATTTAAGTGGCTTTTGACCATATGCATCCCTTGTTTAAACCAGGAAATGGTTGTTCAGGACCTTGGAAATTATGTTCAATGAATAGTTTAAGGGGTACAATATATGGTGGTAAGAAATAAAAACAGAATATTAAAATATTATGATATTAGGTCATAAATAAAATGCCCATATACTTCACATCTAAAATCAGGACATGTCTGATAATAGACTTTCTTTTTTTCTTTCTCATCTGTGAACTTAATGATACATAAATGATTCAAAGAGTAAACTATATATATTTTGTTGTTGTTGTTCAGGTAGAGTGGGAGGGAGAGAGAGGGACAGAGAGAGAGAGAGAAACATCGATGTGAAAGGAACACATCGAGTGGCTGCCACCCGCACGACCGACCAGGGCCGGGGACAAACTGCAACCGAGGTACGCGCCCTTAGCGGGAACCGAACCCGGGTCTCTCCGGACCGCAGGCTGACGCTCTAACCGCTGAGCCAAACCGGCCAGGGCGAGTAAACTATATTTAATTATACATTTGGAGATTGGAATCTGGACTGATCTGGAAAATCAGACTATACTGTCACTCCCATAATATGCAGAAAAAATGACCACAAATGAAAAAAGTACATATAAAGATATTTAAGTCATAAAACTTTCAACCATTTTATGAAAAATGATTGTATTTTGCTGGGACTGAGGGAAACCTGGTTATTACCACTGTTCGTTTGACTTTATACTTTGGAAACAACATGGTGACCGAACATGATAATGTAGGTTATCTCTGTTCAGATGCTAATGTCATTTGATAACGAATTCTTTTCTTTCCATACCTAATCCAGGCATTGAAGCCTCAAGATGCTGCGTGTACCACGCAGAGACCACTTAGTTCAAAGCAGCTTTGCATGAGTCATACAAAATATTTATTCTAATTCTTTTCTTTTCTGCTTCTTCTGTTTTGCTTTGGTTTGGTTTTTCCTAGAGAAACATAGGAATCCATACAATTGTATTTGTAACCTAATGGCAAGTGGTTTATCCTTCTAGTCTACATGCCTTTATATGTTTTTATTTATACTCTCACCTATGGCCTGTCCTAGATTTTATTAAAATATTTAAATAATTTTGCTATAATATATTTTTGGGAAAAAAAATTTTTTTTTCTTTCTTTATTTTATTTTATTATTATTATTTTTTTATCCTCACCCGAGGACATTTTTCCATTTTTTTGTTCAGATAGAGTGGGAGGGAGGGAGAGAGAGAGAGAGAGAGAAACATCGATGTGAAAGGGACACATCGAGTGGTCGCCACCCACACCACCCAACCAGGGCCGGGGACAAACTGCAACCGAGGTATGTGCCCTTAGCGGGAACCGAACCCGGGTCTCTCCAGACCGCAGGCCAACGCTCTAACTGCTGAGCCAAACCGGCCAGGGCTTCTTTATTTATTTTAGAGAGAGAGGAAAGGAGAGGGAGAGATAGAAACATTAATGACAGAGAACATCAATTGGCTGCCTCCTGCCTGCCCCCTTACTGGGGATTTGGCCCATAACCTCGGCATGTGCCCTGATCAGGAATCAAACCAGAGACCTCTTGGTGCATGGGTCAACGTTCAGCCAGTGAGCCACACCAGCTGGGCATTATGATATATGTTTAAATGCTGATTTTGTTTCTATTATATTACTCAGACACAAATATCCCAAACTTGAGTGTCTCAGTTTTGAATTTTTTTCTTTCTTTTTTATTTATTAATTTGTTTTTGTTACAGATATTTCTCATTTTTCCTCCATTGACATCTTCCTCCCCTTCTCCCCTGCCCCATCTCCAGCTTTCTTGTCTAGGTTCATTGGTCATGCATACATGCATGTAAGTTCTGTGGTTTATATCTGCCCCCAAGCTCCTCTCCTCTGAGGCTTGTCAGTCTATACCCCACTTCTGTGTCTCTGGATTAATTTTGTTCAGCAGTTTGTTTAGTTCATTATATTTCACAAATAAGTACAATCATGTGATACTTGTCTTTCTCTGCTTGGCTTATTTCGTTTAGCATAATACTCTCAAGGTCCTTCCATGCCATATCAAAGGATAAGTGATCTTTCTTTCTTACAGCTGCATAGTATTCCATTGTGTACATGTACCACAGATTTTTAATCCACTCATCTACTGATGGACCCTTGGGTTGTTTCCAGATATTAGCTATTGTAAATAGTGCTGATATGAACATAGGGGTCATATATTTTTTCTGATTGGTGTTTCAGGTTTCTTAGGGTATATTCCTAGAAGTGGGATTCCAAAAAATCCAAGAAGATGGAACACTTCCAAACTCATTTTATGAGGCCAGCAAAATCCTAATTCCAAAACCGGACAAAGACACTACAAAGAAAGAAAACTACAAGCCAATATCCCTCATGAACACAGATGACAAAAACCTTAACAAAATATTAGCAAATCGGATCCAGCAATACATCAAAAAATTTATTTATCATGACCAAGTGGGTTACATCCCAGGCATGCAAGGATGGTACAATATTTGCAAATCAATAAATGTGATACACCACATAAACAAAAGGAAAGATAAAAACCATATAATCATATCAATAGAGGCTGAAAAAACATTTGACAAAATCCAGCACCATTTCTGATAAAACCACTCAGCAATCTGAGAATAGAGGGATCATATTTCAACATAATAAAAGCCATATATGAAAAACCTACAGCCAACATCATATTCAATGGGCAAAAACTAAAAGCATTCCCCTTAAGAATGGGAACAAGACAGGGATGCCCACTTTCACCACTCTTATTTAATATAGTGCTGGAAGTCTTAGCCACAGTAATTAGACATGAAGGAAAAATAAAGGGGATCCAAATTGGAAAGGAGAAAGTGAAACTGTCATTATTTGCAGATGACATGATATTGTACATAGAAAACGCTAAAGCCTCCATCAAAACTCTACTAGACTTGATAAATGAATTTGGCAAAGTAGCAGGATATAAAATTAATGTCAAAAAAACAATGGCATTCTTATACACCAATGATGAAATCATAGAAAGAGAAACTAAAAAGACAATCCCATTTACCATTGCAGCAAAATTTAAGATACCTAGGAATAAACTTAACCAAAGAAGTAAAGGACTTCTTCACAGAAAACTACAGGTCATTGAAAAAAGAAATAGAGGAAGATATAAAAAAGTGGAAGTATATCTCAGTTTTTAATTTCAACAGTGACATAGGAAAACTTACATTTGTACTTTACCATGTAGTTAAACCACAACCATGTTATTTAAGTTGATCATAATCAGATAAATTTTAACAACATGCATTATCACCGTTTTCATTATTATCATTTTTTAAAATTTATGTATTTTTGCCATGCAATGAATTGACTTAAATATTTTTAACAGGTATTTTGGGTAAGTAAATGTGTCCTCTTACTTATTGTTTTATTCTAAGCCTCACTGGAAATCAAACTGATAACACAGCTAAGTTCTGGTCATTATACTTTAGTTGCTTCTTACAGTCATCTCTTAAATGTCATCTGGACTGCCTCAAATATAAAGTACAGGATACCTCTTTGTTCCTTCTTCTTCTTTGCCTTTGTTTTACTACTGTTTAAAACTTAATTAATCACAATCATTTATTTAAAGCTTTTGGGTTTAATGTAAAGCAGAAAACCAAACCATATAACTGCAGTGACACTAATTCAATGGGTCATTGAACCTCTAGATTTGCCAGAGAAACAAATCTATGAACTGCAATCAGTGTGTCCTTTACAAGATAAAATAATATTTTTATGTCATGTTTTAATGACAGAACATATAGAAAACTCTACAGTGAATTTTTCACTTGACTCAAAATTTCTTAGTAGTCTCCTTAAACATCACTTTTTTGCATATAGAATAAAATTTTATTTGTAAAAAATTAAAATCATTTTGGAAAGTCTCAGGAATGCATCATATGAAATGGGATAAAGCTATAACTTAGTACCAGTTGAGGTGTGTGGTTTGATAATTTGCAGACTCTATGTGGTTTCTGTGGTTAGGACAGAGGGGTCCCAAGGAATTCTGAGCTTTCCACCCGCAGATCCCGAAGACCTGATGGAATTGTGGTGTCGTTGACTAAATGAAGAAGTCAGAGAGTGCATAGCTTTCTGAGAGAAATGCTATAGCTGTAATTTCTACTAATTATGCATTCATCTAAGAATATCTAACAACTGACAACTTAAATTAATGTGTCATTATTAAATAATGTTTTAAATTTAACCAAACACTTCAATAATTAGTATCTCGTTTGATCACCACAAAAATTCTATGATTTGGTAAGCAGGAGAGATAGTGTCATTATATAATTTACTTTATAAATGAGAAAAATTGGGGGATAAAAACTATAGATTTTGGAAAAAGACAAAATATTTTGAACCTGCTGATTTTACACCACCATTTGATGGGTGAGTATTTTGAGCTCTAACTTTCACATATCGATACTTTGACTCTTTATTTATAAATATATTTTATCATTATAAAAGCATTTATAAGTTTTAATTTGCTTTTATAATAAATATTTAGGTTATTTTTAGAATAAATTTAATAAGCAAAATTTATTCCATGATCAACTTGTTATACATTATCGTTAAGTAACTTCCTTATTTTCATTGTTTTTCTTTTAATGAAAAATTTTAATTGGAAGAAATTATTTTCTGTGTAAATTTATAAGAAAAATTTGATTAGTAAATCAATTTTTGTTCTAATATAACCTTTTTAATGGTTATACTTTCTGATCTTTGTTTTAGTCATTATTCTACCAAGATAAATTTTCTGTATCTAATTATATGTAAATATTTCAATAAGATATTATTCTTCATGTAACTTTAGTTAACAAATTTTTTCATGTGCAGTTTTATCCTTTCTGGATTTTTTTCTGTTGATTATTTCTAGCATGTTCACTTATTAAGTACCACCAAACCACAATGTCATTAGAATTAAAATAGTAACATCAAAATCACTTGCTTTGAGTTGGGTGCTTATTTGTACATTTTGGTGATACTTATTGAAAATGCTGGAGCAATACTCATTTTAGAGAGCAAAAAGAAACAGATGAATCAGTAACGGATTTAGAGACCACAGATTTTAAGCCTGGTATATTTCTTCAACAAATGATATTTTTTACATCGTTGCACTTCCTTTATGTTAAGAAGTAATAGGTGACACATACCCTTTCCAACTAACCAACATGAAAGAGAAGTCCTGAATTGAATGAGATACCAGAAATTATTTCATTGGTATAAAAAATTTCAGATGAAGAGTTTAACATTAGAAAATTGATTAAACCAGATAAAATCACAATGGATGCCCACTTGGATTGCTGAGCAAAATAATCTCTCAGTAATTAGATTCAAATATTGTTAGTGCACCATTCAAAACATCGAGTATTGAACTAGCTTCTTCACCTCTTCCAATATAATAATTCCATACTTTTTCAAAAATATGTTTCATCATTTAGCAATATCAATGGCTTATTCACAATTACCTTATGGAGAGATTAAGGTTTAAAAGTAACTAGTGCAAGGGACACCCTCAGGAAAATAAATAAAAATCTTTGCTCAGAAAGACAATAACTTGAAGGGTTAGAGCAAAGGATTTAGAGTCAGATAGATGTTTATTCAGATACTTCCTCTGCCACATACTAGTGGGATCTCCTGTGTCTTTCTTAAGGCCTCAATTGTCCCATGCATTAAATGAGCACAGGTGCTTGTGAACGTAAAGTAAGATCATGTAAACGGAGAACTAAAGCCAGGGCAAGCAATACATTAGATATTTTGTAAATGTTATTTAACTTAAAATGACAATAGTATGTAGTTAAAATGTTTTAAACTGTTTAAAGCTCTGTAGAAGTAATAGTTTTACACTGCATCATATGTCTTTGTTATTTTCATAGGCATTGTTCTTTATTAGTAGAAACATGGCCTGTAGAATCTAGCCAATGTTGCTACAAAATACCACTGTCCTACACATTAGTACATAAGTATTTTATATTTATATTTATATTTATATTTATATTTATATTTATATTTATATTTATGGTATTTATAAAATATGCTTGCTGAGGGAGATCGTAGACATTTTCATGAAAACGTCTTCTGGTGGAACTGATTTCATATTTTAGTTATTGAAAGTGATGTCAAATATTTTCTATATTGTGTTTTAAATTCAATGATTTTCAAATTATTATTCTAACCTGTATATGATATCTTACAAGGGAAATATTTTTGGTGTTGATTTTTTAATGCAGCATATGTATTTGTATGGGTCTTCAGAAGAATTTTTGCTGGAGATTTTTTTTCTTTTGGCTTCATTATTATTATTATTATTATTATTTAATTTTCAATAACAGTTTACATTCAGTATTATTTTGTATTAGTTTCAGATGTACACCAAAGTAGTTAGGCAATGATATGCTTTACAAAGTGGTCACCCCGATATTTCTAGTACCCTCCTGGCACGATACATAGTTATTACAATATTATTGACTGTATTGCCTATGCTGTACTGTACATGTTTGTGACTACCAATTTGTACTTCTTAACCCTTTTTCCTTTTCCACCTAGCTCCCCCCAAACTCCTTCCCCCCTGGCAACCATTAGTCTGATCTCTGTACCTAAGAGTCTGTTTCTGTTTTGTTTGTTCATTTATTTTGCTCTTTAGGTTCCACATATAAGTGAAATTATATGGTATTTGTCTTTTTCTGTCTGACTTATTTTACTTAGTATAATACACTCTAGATCCATCCATGGGCAGAAAATGGTTAGATTTCATTCTTTTTATGGCCAAATAATATTCCATTTTGTATGCATCACCTCTTTTTTATCCACTTGTCTTTTTTTTTTTTTTTTTTTAATTTTAGAGAGAGAGAGAAAGGGAGAGAGAGAAACTTTGATGTGAGAGAAAAACATTGATCAGTTGCCTCCCTTACGCTCCCTGACCTGGGATCAAACTTGCAACGTAGGTATGTGCACTGACTGGGAATTGAACCCACAACCTTTCGGTGTATGGGAAGGCACTTTAATCAACTGAGATAACTGGTCAGGGCTCCACTCATCTTTTAATAGGCAATTTGGTTGCTTCAATAGCTTGGCTATTATTGTAAGTAATGCTGCAATGAACATAGGGGTGCATATATATATTTTTTGAATTAGTGTTTTGGGTTTCTTTGGATATATTTCCAGAAGTGGTATCACTGGGTCATAAGGCAGTTCCATTTCAAATATTTTAAGGACCATGTATAAGGTTTTCCACAGTGGCTGTACCCACAGAGCTGGAGGGTTCCCTTTTCTCCACATCCTCATCAACACTTGTTTGTTGATGTAGTGATGATAGCCATTCTGACAGGTGTGAGGTGATATCTCAGTGTGGTTTTAATTTGCATCTCTCTGATGATTTGTGACATTGAGCATCTTTTCCTGTCTTTTGGCCATCTTTGAAGAAGTGTCTATTCAGGTCCTTTGCCCATTTTTAATTGGATTGTTTGTTCTTTTGGTGTGAGTTCTATGAGTTTTTTATAAATATTTTATAAATTATGCCCTTATCGGATGTATGATTAGCAAATACCTTCTCACATTCAGTGGGTTGTCTTCATTTTATGGTTTCCTTTGCTTTACAAAACGTTTTAGATCAATGTAGTCTCATTTTTTGTTTGTTTGTTGTTTCTCTTGCCTGAGGATATATATAAGAAAAAAATATTGCTAAAGGAACATCAGAGATTTTACTGCCTGTGCTTTCTTCTGGGAGTTCTATGATTTCAAGTTACATTTAAATCTTTAACCCATTTTTGCCATTTTACTTGTACGTGGTGCAAAAATGTTCTAGCATTATTATTATTTTTTTGCATGTATCTGTCCAATTTTCTCAGCACCACTTATTGAATAGACTATCTTTACCCCATCATATGTTCTTGCCTTCTTTGTCATAGAGTACATGACCATACAGGTGGTTTACCTCTGGGCTCTCCATTCTGTTCCATTGATCTATTCTGTTTTTATGCTAGTACCATGCTGTTTGTTTAGAAGTTTTGCTGTTTTTAAGTGACATACATTGTGAAAACCTATTGTCTGAGTACATTATTGGTTCCATAGTACAGTACAGAATTTTTCTTAGCATTTATATACATGGAGAATTATTTTAAGGTCACGGAAAACAAATTGAGGTGACAAACTCTGGGGGAAAAAATAAGACTTTGTAGGAGAAACCTAATCTTACCATTTCTATTTAATTCATTGTACTTTGAAGAGTCCTAAACAGATATTAGAATTAGAGCTAAATATAGGAAGCTCTTGGTTTTTAGTTATTTCTCGAAGAGTAATTAGGTTGCCATAAAAGCCCAATCTCACCTGGGTTAGCGGTAAAATAATATCAATGCCTAATAAATATAATTTAACATTGATCAAGGTAATAAAGGCAGATACAGTAAATAAGGGGGAAATAAGCCACTAAAATAGACAACTATGTTTGAAATAGTCTTGTCTAATCACAGAAAAACCTCTTTGATATATTCTAGCCTTGGAGAAACCAATCTGAATTAGCAACAACAACAAACAACTATAGGCTCCAACAAGAAATGCAGATCTATTACTTTCAAATTCTCCTGTAAATGTAGTTGCTAATAAAAGCATTTCTAAGTAACAGACTTCCATTGCATGCTTTCATAAATAGGTGGGAATCATTTTGAAATTAGTTAGACCCATTTGTATTACATAATGTGTTAAAATCTTTAAGAACAGCTTGGTTAAAAGCCTCAAGCAATCTTGTTTACACTATTAGCAAATCCTTGCTTCATAGATCATACAAAAGTAAATTTCAGCCAAGCCTAGTTCAAATTATCATAAATTCTGAATTATATTCAGCATTTTAAAGCTGGAAGGGACCTCAGAGATCTTCCAGTGAAGTCTATAATAATGAGGTTTTCCTGGCTGTTACATCTAAAATGCATGCTATATGTATAAACAAATTCTGAATATTGTTGGCTATTTTAAAAGATGTTTCTGACAGCCTATTGTTACTTCAATATGGTATATCTTTTCAAACTTATTGATAATTTCACATGCTATTTAGAAATGTTTTGTCAGGGTGATTTAAAGTCATTAGCACTGTGTTGCATCATTTCTGTTATTTGCTTTATCTTTTTGTTCTCTAGTCCCACTGTGGTCTAGAAAGTTCAGGAGTCAGAGTCTTCACACTGACAGTTTGAATAGACACAATATACAAATAGCACAGCCAACGATTTCGAGAAGTTGTAAAAAGTAAAAACGGAACTATTTCACAGATCTGAAATCACTAGTGGTGGGAGCCACCATGTGGCTTTCCACACACATGAGAGAAATCTTAGAATTTCACTCCTGCAATCTGTGTGCTTAGGTGTCATTTTACTGGGAGGAAATCAGAGAAACCTGGACATGCAACATTGCAGAACTGTATACGACAGCTGCCATGAAACAGGCTCTCTAACTGTACAGTGTAGTTCTAAGAGACATTTCTGGAACCATATGCCATCACTCCTGGGAGAAAATAATGTGGCTTTTGTCATTTGGGCACCATCTGCTCAGTCACCTTGTTCCCTGATGTAACCTACTTTATTTATCTATGCAAAAAATATTTACTGAGCCCGGCTGGTGTGGTTCACTGGTTGAGCATTGACCCACGCAGCAAGAAGTCACTGGTTCGATTCTCATCCAGGGCACATGCCCAGGTTTTGGGCCCAATCCCCAGTGGGGGGCATGCACAAGGCTGCCAATCGATGTTTTCATGTTCTCTCTCATCGATGTTTCTCTCTCTCCCCTCTCCCTTCCTCTCTCTCTAAAATCAATAAAGAAACAATATTACTGAGCAGCACCCAGGCACTCAGCATATGCTATGTTGCCAAGAGGAATGCAAAAGAAATGTTAAACACAGTTTCTGACCTTAAAGAGTTTTATGTTTGATTATGGAGAAAGAACATCTTTGTGAAGCAGCTGAATTATAACACATGACAGTGTACAGTAATTGCCAGAGGGGGTGCAATTAATGTTACTAGGAAGGGGAGATTGGTATGGACTCAATGTCGGGAAGATTCCCAACAGAAGATAAATCTAGATCTAGACTTATTAGAGTAGGTGGAATTTTTCTGGACAGAGGTAATAATGACAGGTAACCCAAGTGTAAGAAATATCTAAGTATGGAATAGTTCAGAAAGTAACTTTTAAAATAACCCTGACGCTACATTTAAATGAATTAAAATTGAAGATTCACTTTCTCTATCATATTAAATACATTTCAAGAGCTAAATAGCCACATGTGGCTAGTGGCTAAACTATTGGACAGCAGAGACAGAGAACACTTCTATCACCCTAGAAAGTTCTGTCTGACAGCTCTGCGCAATATTCAGTTCATAGCAAGATTAAGTTGGTTGCGGTTAAGAAGTGGAGGACTTGGGGTGAAAGGGAGCTCAGCTCAGTCACAGAAAACTTACTTACAGGGTCAGTGAGCCAAGGCAGAAAATAATTCCTGAATGGAAATGCCATTATGAGTCAGAGGATGTGTCAGCCCTTCACAGAGCCCATATGCCAAGCAGAACTTTACCTCCTCCAAAGGATGGAGCAATTTGTGTGAGGGACGTAGGCTACAAGGGGGTAGTAAAGGGAGGAAATGAACTAGCTTATGAACTAATTTATTTGGAGATGTGAAAGGGTATATAAAAACAAAACAAACAAACAAACAAAAAAAACAACACAGCAATATCCAAGGGCAAGAAAATAACTGAAGACAGGAACAGTAAATGGCAATCTGTGGATTTGACAAAAGTCCTACCTTGCAAATAACAATCAATCTCAGACACAAGATAATGTCTTAGATTGCTGAAGGCTTAGGGTAATTTGTTTGCAAGAAGCATAAAAAAATGATTGGGAAGGAAAAGGTACTGACAGAGCAGAAGGGGATGTTGGAGGGGTTCTACATATTTAGGTACTGAAGCCACTGCATCAAGTTGGAAAGGCATAACGCCTGGGAAGAAGAATTATAAAGTAAGAAACATCTCTTGTATTGTATTTCTGATGATTAGTGAGTACCAAGCATGCCTTAACTCCTACCACTTAAGGACAGTGGAACCTCTTTTTTTCTTTTCTTTTTTGAATCATAGTATTTGCAGATTTATACAGAATATCCTCTAGGCCTTACATAGGGACTTTGTCTATTATTGAGTCCTAATTGTAACGCTATCTGGTAACATATAAGAGAACACAGGCCATGGAAACACCCTCTGACTATGTCTTCTGTTGTGACTGAGATTTTATAGGCATCTACAAGGACCCAATGGGTTGATTTAGAATCTTAATGACCACAAATCAATGCTTATGCATTCATCACAATCCCTGGCATAGTTGACTGATTGATCAGGGAATTTAAATTACATTTTGTTTTTTGCATGTTTCTAATGCTACTTAAAGAATTTTTAAATATATGGCAAATTTGGGGGCTGGAGCATACTACAAAATGATTTAGTTCAAAGCATTTGTTTTAATATATAAAAAGATGAGGCCTAGAAAATTCAAACGACTTCCTAAAACTCCCACAGCTCGATGGCAGCTCTGTGCATTCTATTTCTCAGCCCAACGCTTTGTTTTACCATACTATGATGTTAGCTATTATATTAATTTTAGTAGCCAATGTATTAGAAAGAGGTCAACTCTCAGTTCCAATCTTCACTATTCAAATAATATGTGATTCCAATTAGAGTAATTGATTTTTTTCCCACAAAATGAAAAGTGCCCCAAATATTTCTAAGCACATTTTAAAATAAATAAACAGCCATCTTCTTTATTACTGTCTTCCTCCTTCCTAAGGAAGCAGTATTTGAAGTTGGATGATCGGTGTAAAAGATAAACTATCACAGACAGAAATACATCTAACTTCTTCCCCTCGTAGCAGGCTTTCTCACTTCCGGCCCTTGAAGCACTGGTCTGTAGTATTCACATGCTTGCATAGAGTCTTTCCCACTTCAGGCTTGGCCATGTGACCTGCTTTGGCCAATGAGACAGTGGCAATGTGATGCATGTAGAGGTGTGATGAAGCTCAAGCTAGAGAGGAGATTACTGAGAAGAGACCCTGGAGGAGGAAGAGCCATCTTGGACATTCTAGCCCCAGCAAGCTCCTAGAACTCTTGTCTAAATACAGCCACATGAGTAGCCTCATCAATCTGAAGCATTTTACTACACACACACACACACACACACACACACACACAAAAGAAAAAGTTAATTATCTTAACTATGTGAGATGATGGATGTGTAGATGTATTAAGTATCTTGATCTGGTAACCATTTTACAATGTGTATGTATATCAAATTGTCACATTGTATGTTTCAAATATATACAGTTAGGATTGTCAATCATTCCTCAAGAAAGTTAAAAAAAGAAAAAGAAAACAAACAAACATCCAACTGAGGACAAGTGAAGGCAAAGCTGCTTCTCAGTTTCTACCCTGTCTCATAATATGACGTTATTGTAATGGAATTCCAAAACTATAAAAACATATTTGTTTTCCTTAAACTTAAATTATAGAGATAAGTAGAATTCCAACTCCATATTTTTTTAATGACTGTGTTCCTTAGTTTCACTAGAGAGATATCTCTGATGTTTGTTATTGGAGGAAAAATAAAGGTAGCATGTCTTTTCTTTGAACTAACTAGCACTTTCACACTTTATTGGGATTATTTTTACCTTCATAGAATTTTTTAAATTATGGGCTCTCAAAAGAGACTTGAGCTTTTAATGAACAAAGTTTTTAAAGGTAAATGTTAGTCTTTATATTCTGGTAAAGAGAAGTAGAATAATCTTTAAAAATAAAGGTTTCAAAATCATGTATTTTTTTAATCTCAAATTTCTCTCCAAAGGCGGGGGCAAATAAAGAATGCTAAACTATAATCTGATTCAAAGTGATCAGGAGAATAGATGTCAAAAAGGCAGTTTGGAATCTAGCATACCAACTGGAAATTAGAAAAGTGAGTTTTCAGATATAAATATCTTTATAAAGGATAATTATACACTTGAGAGTTGAACAATATAGGCTAAACTAATTGAAAAATTTAAGTGGCATAAAGTTCTTTCTTTTTTGATGAAATGAAACCAAGAAAAAATGTGATATAAAGTATCATTTTCAGAAAAATCCATGAGCCAGTCATCAATTAGACAAGTAATGGAGTATCTGATTTGAAGTCAGAATATGCTAATTTAAATTTATTTCTTACTAAGTGTGGGATATTGAAAGAGTCCCCAAATGTTCTTTATTAACAGATTGCTAATCTATAAACAACAACAACAAAACAAACCACAAAACTTTCTCATAATACAGGCCTCATCGATGAGGGAAAATTAGTAAAAATAATTGCCAATATGACTTAGGTACAACTTAACCAAAATGCTATCGAGTACAATATCTCAGCAATATAAATATAATTTTTTAGACACTTCACAAGTGTTTATTACTTTCTAGGTTATAGACCTAATAAAAGATTCAGCTGAATTTAGAGGTGAAGAATGAGGCATAAAAGCCTGAGTTTCCTAGTTCTGGGGAGTGGTGGGAGTTGGACAGAAACAACCGAAAGCAGCTCTGGCCTATAGCATCATCCTCCCAATGCGTGATACCAAGGGCCTCCAGACATCCTTATCCAAATAGAGAAAGAATAAACCCTAACCATTTTTTGTGCCATTTCTATCCTGTATTTGGATTTTGCATCTCCTTCTTTGAGGTTGATTTGTAGCAAATCGTCAAGTAATTTGTTTATAAAGTTGTATAAATGTTATTTTTCTGACCACTTATACATTTGAAACCATCCTCAAATGGCTTTTACACAAGAAAATACAAAAATCGCCCTGGTCGGTTTGGCTCAGCGGTTAGAGCGTTGGCCTGCAGTCCTGAGAAACCAGGGTTCAGTTCCTGCTAAGGGCCTGTACCTCGGTTGCACTTTGTCCCCAGCCCTGGTTGGGTCATGTGGGTGGCAACCACTCGACGTGTCCCTTTCATGTCAATGTTTCTCTCTCTCTCTCCCTCCCACTCTATCTGAACAAAAAATAGAAAAAATGTCCTCGGGTGAGGATAAAAAAAAAAAAAAATGGTTGGATGTGAAACTTTTAGGTCACAATATTATTCTTTCAAAAATGTTAGATATTTGTCATTGTTTTAGAATATTTACTTATGGATAGTCTATTTTTCTCCATTATTTGAATACTTGCAGTTTTTAAATTATTAATCATTTATTGTAATTCAAAATTTTGTCAGTATGAGTTTTGTATGTCTCCTCTGTTGTTTTATCTTGAATTTAGTTAAATCACTCAAATCTGCATATACAGATTAATCAGTCAAGTTTTCTTCTATCATGTCTTTATTTACTGCTTCTGTTTTATATGTTTTGTTTCCTTTTTTAGCAACACAAATTACACGTATTAAAGCTTCTTTTTTGTCTTATTAATTATCATGTTCTCTTTCATAATTTTTGTCTCTGTATTCTCTTCTTACACACTCTAGGAGAGCTTCTCAAATTCATCCTCTGCATCACTGATTCATACTTTTGTGTTATCATTACTAAAATTCAATATTTTCACTGTCTTTTAAGACATGGGTTTTGATTTTCCTGTTATACACTTTATTTTATTACATTCTTTTTCAGCTTATCTATCATCCTTTTGTATCTTGCTCTGTTTTTAATTGTCAGCTGTTGCTGCTTCATGGGGGCTCATTCTTGAATTTTATTGGAGTACAGTAAACAAGTTTCAAAATGTCTCTTGAGTCTTACAAGACCTTAATTTTAGAAACATACCCTTTCTTTGAGTCTTTAAGTTGGTAATTCTTTTCCCCTATTTCACAGTAATTTTTGTTACTTACTGTTTTGTTTTGTTTCTACTTTTTACAAGTTGTTGAATGGGACACTCCCTAAACTCAGTGAATATAGAACGGATGGATTACCCTAAACCGCACTCTCTGGTGAATCAATGACAACATCTCCTTCTCAGACTTAAACCTAGAAAGAAAGTTAATGTGCCCAGATTCCAATATGATTTTCTAAAAGGCATTGATTCAACTATGGTGGCAATTTATTTTACCACCTGCCTGGTGCTCTAAAACTCTGAGAAAATATAATAGATAACAACATAAATGTCCTGCTAGAAACTGTATCCAAAGTATCTCTGTTATTATCTTCAGCCCTTTGCTTAGGGAGATAGAAGCAGCCAGTGTGCAATGATGAGCAGTCAGCAGTCCCACTCCATGGCTCCTGCCCCACTGTTTCTGAAAGATGTTCTCTTTTTATTCTAGGACCACAACTTGTATATTGGGGTGACATTGGTTTGCAAAATCATACAGGTTTCAAAGGTACAAGTAAAAAACAAAACAAAACATCATCTGCACACTGCATCCTGTGCCCGTTGTCCCAGGCAAAGCCTCTTTCCATCCCCATTTTCACAGCCTTTGCCCGCCTCTATCTACTCACCACCACCTTTTCCCTCTGGACGTTACCACACTCTTGTCTGGGTCTATGTGTTATGTGTATATGATTTTTGGCTAATTCTTTCACCTTCTTTTATCCAGTCCTCCAAAATCCCTCCCCTCTGACAGGTGTCAGTCTGTTCTATGCATTCATGTCTCTGTTTCTATTTTGTTCATCCATTTATTTTGTTCATTAGATTCCATATATAAGTGAGATCATATGGCATTTGTCTTTCTCTAACTGGCTTGTTTCATTTAGGATAATAACCTCCATCCACGCTGTAGCAAAAGGTAAGATTCCTTTCTTTGTTTTTATAGCTGAGTAGTAGTCCATTATGTAAATGTACCACAGGTTTCTTATCCACTCATTTACTGATGGGCACTGGAGCTGTTTTTAAATCTTAGCTATTGTAAATAATGCTGCAATAAACATAGGGCCACATATATTCTTTTAAATTTGTGTTTCAGCTTTCTTAGAATATATTCCTAGAAGTGGAATCACTGGGTCAAAGGCAGTTCCACTTTTAATTTTTTGAGGAAATTTCATACAGTTTTCCACAGTGGTTGCCACTGGTTTTCAACATAGTACTGAAAGTCCTAGCCACAGCAATCAGACAAGAAGAAATAAAAGGTATCCAAATTGGAAAGGAGGAAGTAAAGTTGTCATTATTCACAGATGACATGATATTGTATATAGAAAACACTAATGACTCCACCAAAAACGAAAAAAATAAATAAATAAATAACAACAAACAAACCTTCTAGATCCAATCAATGTATTACGCAAAGTAGCAGGATACAAAATCAATATTCAGAAATTGGAGGCATTTTTATACACCAATAATGAACTCTCAGAAAGAGAAATTTTAAAAAGCAATCCCATTTACTATTGTAACAACAACAAAAAAAGGTACCTAGGAATAAATTTAACCAAGGAGGTAAAAGACCTGTACTCAGAAAATTATAAGAGTGCAGAAAGAAATTGAAGAAAATACAAATAAGTGGAAGCCTATACCATGTTCATGGATAGGAAGAATTAACATCATTGAAATGTCCATACTACCCAAAGTAATCTACAGATTCAATATAATTCCTATTAAAATATCAATGACACATTTGACAGATGTAGAACAAATATTCCAAAATTTTATATGGATCAAAAAAGACTCCAAATAGCCTCAGCAATCTTGAGAAAGAAGAACAAAGTTGGATAGATCATGATACCTGTTGTCAAACTATACTACAAGGCCATTGTAATCAAAACAGCTTGGTACTGGCATAAGAACAGGCATACAGATTATTAGAACAGAACAGAGAGCCCAGAAATAAACCTATGTCTTTATGGAGGCAAGAGCATACAGTGGAGTAAAGACAGTCTCTTCAATAAATGGTGTTATAAAAATTGGACAGGAACATGTAAAAAAGTGAAACTAGACCACCAATTTACACCATACATAAGAATAAATTCAAAATGGATAAAAGACTTCAATGCAAGTAGCAAAACCATAAAAGTCTTTGAAGAACACATAGGCAGTAAAATCTCAGACATCTCTTGTAGCAATATTTTTGCCAATATATCTCCTCAGGCAAGGGAAACAACGGAAAACATAAACAAATGGGACTACATCAAACTAAAAAGCTTTTGCACAACAAAAGAAACCATCAACAAAATGAAAAGATACTCTTTATGAGTGGTGAGAAAGATTGCTATTAGGAAGGTAGGAAAGGTCTGAGAATAGACCTTTAAATACCTCAAAAATCAACACATTGATAGATTCATTTATTGGTTGGTGTATACCTTGAATATAAACCCAAAGAAATAATATGAGGAAACTACAAATTGTCTTCCTGTCTTTTTAGGTGTTCTCTTTGTCTTGAGATGAAACCTAGGAATGTCAAGAAAATTGACCTACCTCTGGTTACCAGAAGTTCCTTCCAGATTCTAGCTTTAGATTCTTTGAGACTTGATCCCTTGTTTGTTTGGTTTTTGTTTGTTTTAGTGTTTTTGTAATTATCTTAAGATGTAATTAGCAAAAATTACATCTTGGACTATTTTAAATAAGTTACCCAAGATGTACTTCCACTATGAATGACCTCTTAAAAATATTATTTTTATTTGTAATAACTAATAAATATCATCTGCTTAAACACTGTTACCATTACAAACCTTCTAAAAATCCCAATGTTTCTGTAAATCACAGAACACTATTATAATTCTAGTTCATGTAAAAAATTTCATCGATTTCCATTTTCTATCTTCTTTACTTGCCTCACGAAATAGATGTTTTAAATAATGATAATTTTATTTAGATCCACTATCCTTTGAGTCTTTCTATTCAATTATTATTTTTCCACTTATCTCTTCATGCAGTAAAATTTATTGAGTAATTGCTATGCACTTGGCAATAGTATAGACCTTGCAGATACTGAGATGTATGTAGGTTCTGCCTTCAAGAACGTATGATGTAATCATGAAGACAGATGTGGAAACAAATCTTGACCCTATGCTGTAATAAATCTTTGTGAAAATACACATGGTGTGAAAAATATCGAAATACTAGTGCCAAGGAGCATGTGATTTTCATATACTTAGGTTATTATTTTTATCAACAATTAAGATTCAAAATTTCATTTTAAACATTGTTTTCAGGACTGTGGCTTCTTTTTCTTTTTCTTTTTTATTCCTCACCGGATATTTTTCTATTTATCTTCAGATAGAGTGTGAGGGAGAGAGAGAGAGGGAGACATCAATGTGAGAGAAACACATCAATCAGCTGCCTCCCACAAGAACCTCACCAGGGCTGGGAACCAAACTGCAACCAAGGTACCTGCCCTTGACTGGAATCAAACCCGTGACTCTTTGGTCCTTGGACCGACACTCTAACTACTGAGCCAAACCGGCCAGGGCTGTGCCTTCTTTTTATTTTAAATCATTTTAATCAGCATTTAATAAATGTCTGTTTGAGCAAGACACCCCACTTGGCACAATATGGAATATAAAACTAATTAGCATAAAATTTGGATCCTTAAAGTTTATAGCCAGCACTTTCTTACTTTATCCAAGCTGCTATAACAAAATACCACACACTGGGTAGCTTACAAACAATAGAAATTTATTTCTCACCGTCTGGCAGCTGAAAGTCCAAGATCAAGATGCCAACATGGTCACATTTTTGTGAGGACCCTCTTCCTGCATCAGAACTGGTGGGGTCTCACTGTGTCCTCAACGTGGTGGAAGGGGGAAGGGCTCTCTGTGGAGTCTCCTTTGTCAGAACATAATGCCATTCATGGCCTAAGGCCCTCCCAAAGGCCTCACCTTCTCATACCATTACATTAGGCATTAGGATTTCAACATTTTGGTGGGACTCACACGTTCAGACCATAGTAAGCAGGGAATACAGAGTAACTATAAATAACTTTCAATAAAAAACACAAAGTGTTATAGAATCAGAGTCTCTGAGAAGATTAGAACAAGAATGACCCTTCCTTAAAGAGTAAAAAAAAAATGAGTTGGCCATATTGAATATGATAATAATTGGTGGCATTTTTGAGGAGTTTCTATAAGCTACCTATTATCGCATATTATGCTTCCTGTACATTATCTCTAATCTTGGAAAATGGAAATATTTTTAACTTTAAATTATATCATTTATGAGGGCTTAACAGAAATGGAATAACATAAATTTGAAGCTTTGTTTGAAAATCATTATGCCCATGTCTTAGGGCGGGGTGGGGGGTGTAAGGGGATAGTGGGAGACAATTAGGCATTCAGTACTCACAGAAACTGGGCGAAACACAGGAGAAACCAGGATCTGCTTTCATTTTAGCTCCTTTGGCCAATTCCATGGCCTATCTGCTTGGGTCACAGCCACATATGGATGTAAACTTACCAGCCAGGATACAGACTCAAAAAGAAATAGCTTGAGGATTGTAAACTAAGTGTCACCCTCTTTTAAATTGTATACATCTTATCTCTAAAAGAATTCAACCAAGATAAACATATTAAATTTGTCTCTGAACTATGAAGAGGTGACAAATGTTTTCCACCTATGAATGAAATATTACTGTTTTTAAAAAATAATCTCGCAATCAAACTGAAGAGGAACTAGCACTGGCCAGAAGTGTGGTTAGCTCAGACTCCTAAAAAAACACTATCATTTTGAAGCTCCAGATACGTTTTCTCTGAGCACTGGCTGATAATTGTGTTCAATGTGTGGAAAATTAAAATACAAATATGCAATTGTGAAGGAAAAATTTGATAGAGGGAAGCAAATTCACAAATCTTGTAGGCGGGGCAGAAGGTTGATCGCTTAGCTTGTGATTCCATAAGGACACGTCTGTTTTGACATCTACATGGGTTACAAATGAGCAAATGTCTTGGAAAACCTATAGAATATGGACAACACTTAAAAGTTTAATTTTTAGCATGCAACATAATTTAAACTGAGAGCAAATTGCTCTTATGGACTGCTTCAGAAGAAATGTTATCAAGCCTGTGTTTTTCCTGTTTGTTTTGTTTTGTTTTCTTATAAACTGAAGTATGGGTGATTACAATGTCATTTCTCTTCTAAGGTTTATTACCCACCCGAGGTCACTCTAAGTGAAAACTCATTTCCATTTCCTTCTAAAGTTATCATTTGTCCTTTTAAAAAAATATCATGCATGAAAAGAATTATTTGTGGATTAAAGCTTGGTATGGTTGTTTAATGGTTAAATAAATTAGGAGAAGACATTTAAAATATTATGTCTTTTTCTCAGTGTCTTGGAGGAACATGAGAATAGAATGTACTATTTTGTTCAGGAAGTGATTTTCCTGTCAAGTGTTGGAAATTTTCTTTTCAAGTGAGTACTAACAACACGATATTTATTTTGTTTTAAATTCTACTGAAAATAACTTCTCATACATTATAAAAATAATCTTGGAGCCTCCTCTTGGCTATTTTTTCATGTTATTGAGATATTGGAAATTAGATTCTGGTTTCACTTTCTGCTTCCTTTGAATTAGGACTGTTCTGCCATTTCAACTCTATAAGGAAACTGCTAGCACCCTTAACCTCTTTAAGGATTATTCTTCCCTCTGATGTATTTACAAAATGTTAAAATAAAATAAACACTGTTGTGAAGTTCCTCTGTTCTTATCAGATTAAATTTAGTGATAATTTGAAATCAGAGGCTGTTTCCCTTAAAAAGACATTGATACTATAATGGAAAATATTTGAATGAATATGTCATGTTCTTCTTAAGAATCTTAATATATTATATAGTGAAACCTAAAAATCAAGTGCTGGTTTGATGTAAAATAAAGTTGCTCAATTAAGCACTACAACTTTTGTGACATCCTCATTCCTTTAGTTTGTTCATGTAAGTGCAATAGCTATTTTTAGGCAGCACGTTGGTGTATCGGAGATGGTGATAGAGCACTTTGTATTTATTTTGGAAAAAATTAAATATTAGGTAAGGTCTTACCAAATCTTAGGCCAATTCCCC
>NW_023425345.1:28663502-28701002 GCF_014108415.1 Molossus molossus | reverse complement strand
TTTCCCAGGACTTCTTTTGGACCGGTCCTGGAGGTAGGGTCCATCCTGAGTCGACTCCTGCAGAGGTCACTTTTTGTGCGCGGGGTCGTCCCCAGCGTTTGTGAGTAGCATATGCATGTGGCTGTGCCGACTGCGCTCGCAGGCTTGTAAATTTTCACCCTGGGAAATTAGCAACAAAGCCCGATCTGTCTCGCGGCTGCTTTGCACTTTCCGAGGGCGGCTGTACTTGACTGAGCTGCAGAACAGGCACAGGAGAGCCAGCGAGCGAGGGAGCCAGCGAGAGAGGGAGGGAGAGAAGGAAAGGAGAGGGGAGGGGTGGGGGTGAGAGGTAAATAGTCTTAAATCGGAAGGGAGCTGCTTCTCTGTGGTCTTGACAAGCGCAGCCTGGGCTCCGCCGGCTCAGTAATAACTGAGTGACCTTTTCTTTGGCTATATTATGTCTGGCTGGGAAGGGATTGCATTTTGCAGCTGAGAGCCGGGCTTCCTTCAGCTCAGCTCCTTGCGTGCTGCTGGGGTAAGTTGTCTCGAGCCTGGACGGAGAGAGACAGCCTCGGACTGCAGTTGCCTAAAAGGAGGACACCTGTGGCTCAGATGCGGTCAACACCATTACTTGGCGGATCCTTGAGGACCTCATTATTTTAAACTTAAAAAATAGAGATTCCCTCCCCCTCTTTTTTTTTTTTTTTTTCAAACAATGCTTCTTTTTGACCTTTCCCAAGGAGAAGCGCTACAAAGCAGCCACTGTGCTTTCTGAACCGCCTCCCCCTGTATCGCTTAATTGAGAAGGTAAGTGCAGCAACTGTGTACACACGCGTCGGCTTATTTGCGGTGTGTGTGTCTGCGGGTGCGCGCGTGCGTGTGTGGATGTGGGTATTTTTTTTTCTTCCCCGAGCCTCCTAATGAGGCATAAACTGGAGCTGCAGCCCAGCTCCGCACTGCAACTTTCGCTCGGGCTGCAGCTCTGCTGAGACGGTTTTGTTTAAATCATGTGAGGCTTCATTATTTTTATGATGAGACATGAAATGCAAGCGGAAGATGTGGTTGGGAAGAGGGAGAGCGGCTGCGGCGCGGAACGTTTCAAGTACGACTCGAGTGGCTAATAGTCAAAGTTCACGCTGAATTGCAGCATTTCCACACCCCTGACTCCCGGGGACAGAGGGGCAGGGAGAGTTTGGCATTAGGACGCGTTCGCTCTGGCCCGGCCCTTTGGCACGGAATTCAGTCTTAGATGGGTTCCGGAGCCCTCTTCTCCTTACTTGCAGGAATTCATGAACCCTCAACCCCAAGAGTTGAAATTACAATCTTTGGGTTCTTGGTGACACTTCTTCCTCTCCCCACTCTGCTATAACTCGATGTGGTTTTCACAAAATGGAAAAGTGACTGTTTAGGAAGGAGGGGGTGGTTGGGGACAAGTGGCCAGAAGAGCAAGATTCAGTGGAACCAGGTGCCTATGTCCTAATAGGTTCCGATTCAAACTGATGGCAGCACAGTTTTACGGGGGACTTCCCGGATAGCTGTTATGAAATACAACTCAGATTTATGATCTTTTTCATATTGAACATGATATGCTATGCTAACGCTGCATGTGACAGTTTAATCAAATCCATTTGTTACCACAAAGCTAAAGGGGGCCGCTGGGATTTTAGGATTACGGGCAGAGTTAGGGAAGCATGTGGCTTTGTCATTCGCCATCATTTTGCACACTGCCACACTGCGAGGGGCTCTGTGTGTGCGCCGCGTCTCGTCTGGCCGCACTCGTCCCTTCCCCCACCCCCTGCCGCCACTCCGACCCGCTCCCAAAGTGGCTTCACAATAGTCGGTCCTCAGCAGTGTAGGCTGCGCACCAGGTCCACACTTGAGCTAAATAAGGAGACCCCTTTCCACATCTACCTTTGGGTTTGGTGCTCCATGCGAAGCCGCTGCAACTCAGGCACGCCTAAATCAACTCATGCAGAAAAAGGAGAAAAGTTTTGGTAAGGTTACAATCTATCATGGATGCACTTTGCCGGCGCTCGGCACTCTTGGCTGCTCAAAAGCCTCCCTGCTCTTCGGCTGCTTTTGTGTCTTTGTAAAAGATCCAAAATATTATTGTTGTAACTGCTTTGAAAGACTGCTGCTTAAACCAATTAATTTGGCTAGGTGCAACAAATACTGCTACATTCTTTGCAAATCATCCCTGTGTGGATGCAAAGACACAACCACAAAAGGCTGGAGCATAACTCCGCAAGGGATTCTTTGTTAGAGTGTATGTATGTTTCTTATTTTTTTTTTTTTTTTTTATTTTGCATGTGAGCTGCATCAAAATTGAACTCAGTCTTGCAAATCTCTTGTTGGCCTTTGCCAAGCACTAGCACTTTGCTGCCATGGTAACTGTAATTAAACTGATAAGAGTGGAAAAATGTCAGTATCTCTGAGCCTTGCAGCTGCATTGGAGAAAAAGGGAATCAAATTGGTTCCCAGCTCCATTGCTCAAAAAGGGGAGGGGGTGGTGGAAAGATGGGGAGGGGGGCGAGTTGAAGGGGCAGAACAGAGTTAAGCAGCTCCAGCGCCTGAGATCTAGGGACATCTATTTGCATTGTTGTCCCTTAGGGGGCTGCAGCCTGTAGGGATGCTCTGGGCCAGTGAACAGAGAGAAACAAGCTTTTAGGCCCAATCCAGTTCTCCAATCGGGGCTGAGGGCTGGGAGAGGATGAAGATGGGCAGGAGGAGAGAAAATCTTTTGTTTGGTACCTCTTGGCAATCGAATGGCTGTGTTGGCCAAATTCTTTTAATCTGTGTCACTGCTCCCAGCTGCAGAACCTGCATTCCCATTTTAGCATCTTCCTGAGGCACCTCATCTCTGCCAACCCCCTTTATGTATTCCCTCTAACAATTCCTTCTCCCAGATTGTTCTCTGTGAATCTTCCGACGGGGACAAAATGTTTTCCATTCACTATGTGCAGTTAGTCCAAAAATATAAAAGACTGTGTCTAAGTGCTGCAAATCTTTTATTATGATTATTTTTTTAAACCCCTGTGTGTTGTGGAGTTGTGGTTACTTTGTTGTGTTAACTACTGAAGCTGAGACTGCTCGGATGAATGGCACAGAACAAGGGAACATAATGGAGGCAATCAACCGTTAGGCCGCCTCACAATGCAATCCAGGCAATTAAAAGCTCACCAGAGTTTAAATGAAATGGCTCTACTTATTTCTGCACACCACACTGCACAGGCTATTATTTATGTCTTTTTTTTAATTATGATTTCTCTTAAACTGTCAAATAACTCAGAATGGCAGGGTCTCAGAGGCAATAAGAATTTCCCTCAGAACAATTTACATGCCAATCTTAAACTAGTTATGAGTCCTGATGTGCTATGAGCAACTTGTGAAATGTTTCTCAGCTCCAAACACATAACTCTACCCAGACCTGTTCTCTGGCTAGTGTGAGGAGGCTGCTGACTGCTTTATGCTTTTAAGGTTCATGGCAAAGTGGTGACTACAAAATAGTTCTTTTTCTACAACTGGGGAAATTGCATAGTATTGAAAAGATTTCCTTTTCAAGAGAAATGTGGGGATGTTCTCTAAAAGAAGGCACCGGAATGGAGTGTAAAATATCAAACTCCTTTTCCGCCCAAGGCCAAACAGAATGCAAGAGTTTCAAATATTAATTGGCCTCTGAGTGCTAAATTAAAATGTCAACACAACAAAAACATTTTGTGGAGACAAGCAGGGTAGTGTTGCTTGTGCCAAATGTTGGTATTCTCTGTCTTGGTTGCAAAGCATTTTGAATAAAGATAGCTGACCTTCCAGGCTTGATGGTAGTAACGCAACTTGGAAATATAGCTTAGTTACAACCAAGAAGGATTTTCACAAAATAAATTTAGCCTTGTGATATAAAAATAATAGCCTTATAAATTGGGTAATTAGAATAGCCACTCATAACATATCTCTAGATGTTGTCAGTAATGAAATCCAGAATGTCACTTAGTAAATCAAAATTTCTCCCTCCCCCTAGGTATATGGTAAAGAGGCACTAGGGTATGATCTGAACTATAATTAATGAGATTCATTCCTCGTGGAACCTTGCTAGAAGACAGTAACTAGTTCTGATCAAAGAAACTTCATTTGTTAGAAGTTTTAGCGAGTGAGATTTAGCAGAGCTATCAAGGGTTATGATTAATCTACACTAGACCCTTAGCTTCTTCAAAGAAAAGGAACAGAAAGCAGGCTATAGGAATACCACCTGCTCTTCTGTTCAAACCCAGCTGCCAGTTTGCAGCTCCGGAGACCACAGCTATGCATATCATGGAGAAAGAACAGCCACCCGGCTGTCTTCCATGCCTTTGCCTACTCCATTACTCTAACCAGAGAAGTTGTTTTCTAATGAAAGTTCAACATCTTAACGGTATTAGATGCAATTCATGTATTATTTGTAGCTAGAAAAGTTATCCCTCTGCGAGGGTACAGTGCCTTGATGTCTCTTATCAGTGTGATTAAAAAAAGAAAAAGATAGTGAAGGCAATAGAAGCGAAGTCTTCGTCAGAGGGCATCGGAGGAAACTGAAGAAGGTTTAACTATTTTGGAGGAGGGAAACACACAAAATGCTCAAGATTACAGCTTGGCATTTCTTTTCTTGGGACTGTTTTAGGTACATGCACATTTGGTGTTTTTTATCCTTCTGTGTCCAAGTTTAAAACTTTATGCCTAAGAGAGAAAGCATGATGTAGCAATGGGATCTCTGGACTGTGGGAAGGCCACCTAGTCTAGTGCTTAGCTATTAGCTTTGGGTGAGTCCCTTAACTTCTCTTGAGCCTCTGCATCATAATTTGTAAAATGAGGGACTTTGGAATTGATGGATGTCTGCGGTACTTTACTGTGCTGTAAATGAGTTGTTCGATAAATATGAAGCTCTGAATAGTTGGTTCAGAGTTTGTTTGTTTTACTAAAGCTGGGTGTTTGACACTTAGGAAAGAGGAAACTCAGGTGAATATTCTTTCAAATTTTAGTCAAGTTGTGAAATCCATAGAACCCAGCTAGACTCCTTATTCATGATGGAAAAATATCTCCAAAATATAGAAATGTTCCTGTGTTTAGTATAACATTATATATGTGCTATATATAATACATTAATCTTTGTTTGTATAATTTTATATATATATTTAGACTTTGCCGTCTGTTATTTTTTTCTTCTATAAAACAAATAAGTGCATGTTAATGGCAATGCATTACATAATCCTATACTTTAGTTTTATAATAGGAGTATGTAGTAGTATATAGTTAGGTAATCTGCCATGAATAGAGGCACTGAATGATGCTTGTGAGTATAAATGCACTTTTTTTATTTTAACATGATGAATGCTTTGAAATAGCAAGGGCACAGAAGGAAGTATTTGGATGCAAACAAGTAATATAGGATTGGTGAACTTTAGGGGTGACTGTACTGTGTACTTAACTTAAGCATCTTTATTGCTCAGTAAGGATAGTGTAATCCCATGTGGGTGCCCTCTCCTTCCATCATCAGGCACATATTAAGTGAAATTTTTTAATCAATAAAAAACCTTCAATTTTGACTTATACAATCTGCGTGGACCAGTTTGTTAAATAGCTTTCTTTTAAGACTGTTAGCCATTTACTCACATTTTATCCCTGAAGGAAACCGCTCTGTGTAAAGAAAGGTTTTGCTAAAATTATTTAATGTTGTTTAACTTCACATACACCATGTCATTTTACTGTGTACACCATGAATTCATTACTTTCACCACTTCATATGTATGACTTTAGAAATGATTTATTAAGGACTTTATAAAGTTGGAGCCTTTTTATTTCCAGAATTTAGTTTGATTTTTATAGTACGGCCCAAGAAAAGAAAGTCTCACACTCCTTGAACAAGGCAATATTAAATATTGAACTAGTTTGAGGTCTTTGACACCTTTTGATTCTTTCTTGTAGTCCCAGCTCTCTCTCTTTTTTCTGTTTGTGCCTTCTTTTAGGTATACAAATGCTCTCAGTCCAGCCAGACACCAAGCCGAAAGGTTGTGCTGGCTGCAACCGAAAGATCAAGGACCGGTATCTTCTAAAGGCACTGGACAAATACTGGCATGAAGACTGCCTGAAGTGTGCTTGCTGCGACTGTCGATTGGGAGAGGTGGGCTCCACCCTGTACACTAAAGCTAATCTTATCCTTTGTCGCAGAGACTATCTGAGGTAGGAATTATCCTTGCACACCAGTGATGACTGGATTCCTTTTAAAATATTTTTGTAAGTGTATTTTTGTTTGTTTGTTTCGTTTCCTCACTACCAGCCTATATTCCTGAAAGATGTTGACCTGTCAGCCTTCAAAATGTTGCCAGGTGCCTGTTGAGCAACCTATAGCTTAAACAATGGCCAAAAATGCACAGTGTCTGAAGTGTTTCCGTGTGGCTTGCCTGGTTGCTCATATTTAGGGATAGGTTATTGGACTGCCTACATTGAAGCTGCCAGTTCATGTCAAGGACATATTTGGTAGAAATGAGCATATAGCATATAAATTTTTTATTAGGCCATAAGCGACAAGGTGGGCTGAGCATAACACATAATATTTACCTATCTTTCTGTTTCAGAGTTGTCAGAGAAAATGCATGTGAAATTCTCACTTGGTATTTATTAGTATATATGTTATCTAATTTTGAAAACTTTCCCAAAGTGTGAATACATCTTTCCCCCTTGGCATTCCAAGTGATCATCGCAAGATATCACTGAGCATCACCAGCTCACACTTGCCAGTGGTTCTGTGGAAATTAACTAAGTAAGGATCTGCATCGTTGTGGGGAAATGACAACCAGTCTCCTCGGTGCATGCATCTGAACAGGTTCAGGCCAAGGCAGAGGTTCTTGCTCATGAAGCCATGGAGCTAACTTAACTTGTTTCCCAGCATTTGGTACTCAACACGTGAACTTCTGTTTAAGAACAATTATTTTGCTTTCCGGGGAACCTTGTGACTAGATTCAGCTGCAAATGACTTATAGTAATAAAGTAGAATCTATCAAATTAGAGAAATGATATATGGCATCATTTGGGTGTTCATGTTTGATATAATTAATCATTTTTCTAGTCTAACATTGAGATTTATTTTGAATGTTTTCCCCCTTATGACATAAATTTATCAGTCGATGGTAACTCCTTAGCCATATTGGTCATTTTGGGAGGTACTTTCTAGGAAATTTAGTGCTTCTTACTATATAATTCAGTTATTTTTCAGTCTGAATTAATCTTGATATATAAAAATACATTGATTGTTGATAGTTAGAAGAAGGGGAATCCAGTTCTGTTTTTCAAATTCTAGTCATTCCCTTCTTAGGACTGGCTCATCTGACAGCCTCCTGACTGATTCTAGCCACTTGTTACTCTTTCTCTGCATTCTTGTGCTCAGAAGACATGCAAGGTACCAACAAAGGGAAGTGACTATAGCCAGGACTTCCCTCGTGGTGGCACAACTAACCAGAATTAACTTACTGCGTGAATTCTTTTACAACTGCGGTCATTGAACTTTTCTCTTTGAAATGAAATTTTCTCCTCTGTTCATGTGAATTACAGCCTCATTTCTACATAGAGCATTTATTTGGCCTTTAATGGCAACATGGCTTTTAGTTTCACTTTATCTTTGTTAACCAATAAGCCGTGTTTGTTTGTTGTTGTTGTTTAACTCTTTCTGACTTTTACTTTTGTTTGCAAATATAGTATCTCAAGTGGATTGATGTAACAACAGTTGCAAAACAAGAATTTTACATAGTCTGGCAAGGTTAAGGTGTCATAATAAGCAATAAAAACAGAATGAAATTAAATTTAAAGAAACTCTTTGAAAATATCTGGATTTTTAAATCAAAAAATATAAATTTGTCAATGAAATACCTGTGTCTTAAGTGAAGTTGTTTTGCAGTTGTCAATATAATAGTGAGCAAAAAAGTAAACCTGGACTTGTTTTATTTTATTCTTTTTTATGGTAATAAAATATGATATGTAATTGCTAGTTGACATCTCAAGTAAGTGTTTTGTTAAAGGGAATTTTCAAAGAAGTTTTCATGTCAGAAATTCTTATCTATCTCTAAAGAGTCCATATGTTGCTATTTGTAATATAACCTTTAATTTCTGACAAGCTCAAACTTTTAAGGCTGTTAACTTATTTTTGGAAACATATGCTCTTTCAAATATAAACCCTGGTCCTGATTGCCAATATATTCATTTCTCAAAGTACAGTTTCCTCTTAAATTGGTCATTACCACATTAATGGCTAGTTGTTATGTTAACAGCCTAAAGGTTGTTAACATTTCCAACTAAGTTGTTAACAGCAAGCTTATCCCTTATTTAAACTGAAGGTTTGTTGTATATAATGTGATTTCTTTGGCAACTGGTAATTCATCAACACTTGAAATTTGCAGAAGTGAATAAGAAATTGGTATGTGAGTCAAAATACTGCGTTATGTGTTGTAGGTTACACCACAGATGTGGTATTTGGTTTTATGTGGAAAGAATGTAGCTCGGTGAAACTGTGTGGATGTTCAATAGCATATGTCTCTGATTGGCACCTTAAAATAATCTGATTCTGTTTGTCAAATGGGCTAGTACAATCCAACAAATATTATTTACAAATTAATTTCTTTGAAAGGTTTATTGAATGCCTGCTGTGTGAAAGGCATACTTTAAGGTAATGGATGAAATAACTAACCGAAAAAGGGAAGTTTACCTAAAATTGTTATTACCTAATCATTTAATAACATTAAGATATTTGCAACAGGACCGTGAACAAGTGGTATTTGGTGGCTGTTTCCTCCTAGTTCTGCTCATTTCTTTTCTGGACTCTGCATACCCAGTGCTTAACCATTTAAATCCCATTAAAATGGCTCAGTTTTGTTTTTGGGCTTTGGATATTATATAAGTAATTTGAAGCACCAAACAAGCCATAAATAACTTACAGGTTTATATTTCTCTAAGTCACTGGCAATATCAAAGGAAGAATATGGAAAATGAATAAAGGAAAACAATAGTTTACTAGTAAATTATTTGTTATATGTATTATCTTGGGCTAGATACTTTTTTCATATCTATAAAATGACCTATTTTTGACAATTGTATTTAACTTCCTAATCACTCCCCTCCAAAAAAACAACCACCAAACAAGCAATAAGAGAGACATTTTTAATTCTGAACAATGATTCTTGAAGTTCTAATATTTTATTTTGCATTAGTTGGAGCAAGGATAGTGATGACCTGTTTTTACAAGTTCTTTGAATGATAAATACAAGAATTTAAATGATAAGATATTTTCTTATTGGTTCTAAGAACTCTGATTGTGGTAAATTTGATATCTCTCAGATATTTTTCTCCTTTGCGGCACAATTAGCTATACTTAAGAAAAAGGAAAGATTTTACAGTTTATGTGCTGAGTTTCAAATCTGAACAGTTCACTTTCTGTAACAGAGCTGATGTACTTTGTTCTTCTGTAGAATACAGAATGCATGAATGCGATGGGAGAGAATTTGCCAGTTTGTAGGATTGTTCTCTGCTTTTTCTGTCATTACATAAAAGGAACAGGAGGGTTCACTTTCAAAACCTCCTCTATTAAAACGCTTTCTGACTTAAACTATGAAGTCAAAGTCAGTCTGCCCATCAATATTTATATGTCAAGACGTTGAAAGGTATCTGTTAAAAGGTATCCAACACATTTATAACATTTTATTATTAAAAGATGAGCTTATGACTAATTAAAATGGAAGCATCTTTTTGTACCTTGAACCGGAGCTTAAAATGAATAGACTGACTAAAGTAGATTAACAATCATTTTATAAAAATAGCAAAGTTTTAGTAATGGTATTTATAGGGCTCGAAACACTGCCAAACTATCATCTTTATTTCAGTTTGGAAAACATGAATAAAGTAGTTCATATATAATCAGGGTTTTAGAATTAAGATTTTTGTGGCAAGTGTTAAGAAGTCAGAACCAGGAAAAATAACAAAATACTTTTCAACTTGGAGGCAGCAAAGGATATCAAAATTTATCACTCAAGTTTTTGCTTCTTTTTTTTGCTAAGCCTAAAACTTCTTACTTGTGGTATATTTTAAACATTAAGTCAATATAAGGCTGTATCTTGTATCTCTATGAATTGTGTCTTACCAGAGAATGTATTCAAAGTTCTTTGCTGTGATATGTGCCATAGGAAGCTACTTAAAGCTTTCCCTATATGAGAAGCTGAAAATGTCATATAAATTGTAATTCAATTTGCTATTTTTATATGTGAGGATGATTTCTCTAAAATGAAACTACTGAGAAAGAGGGGTGCTTCATGCTCCACCAGAGTAGCCAATTAACAAAAATGATTTTAATTTGCTGTGCTTACTACAAATTAATGCTTTCATATAATGATATAATAACTTTAAAATAAAAGATCAAAGTCGAATGCTACATTAATCTAGTAGCACTGTAGCTAGTGTTAATCTAGCTATAACTTTATTTCATACTGATCAAACCTGGTGCCTCTACATTTCTATATAAGGTTAAATTAATATTAGTAAATAATTAAGGCTTTAAAAGAAAACATGACTATGTTGTTCATTTTATTTTATCTGACAACTTTATTGCACAATGTTTTCTAAGGTTGAATAAAGTGTTCATTTTTTTCCATCATTGTCATCTTTTTAATATTAGGCAGTTGAAACTATCTTTCCCGGAAAGCAGTGAATTATTGTTATTTGAAAAATAACTTTTATTTTAAATTCTAAAAATGTAAGCTTGTATGTGGAATAGAAGTCCTTCCATATAAACATTTTTCTTCTCTACAAGCTTCATTGAAGCTTTCTTAGCACTTTATTATAGTCATAACTTTTGCCATATTTAAATGTCTAAGTTAATCTTAGTGTTATGAAATATTTTGACATATCAGTGTATTCGACTCTATGGTCTGTTAAAAAGTTCTATTTCTTGCAAATTATCTTACCATATTTATAGCTTTATAAAAGTTGTAATTTTTAGTCCATTTTTCTGTTTGTTATAGTAAAGCATTATGAAATTCTATTTAAAGTATTTTAGACCTATACCGTTCATGGACCAGTATGAATCAGGAGTGACAGTTTTGTTTTGTAAAATGCTCTGGGAGAGGGCCCCTCACTTTAGGAAAAAATGGTGGATTCACACCAGACGTCCTCTGTCCACTTCTTTGCAATAATCCCTTTCAAATATTTCATCTACACAGAGAATTTCTTATTTGTAAATGTAACTCCAATATCTTTCTGTCTTTAAATCTATGATTCATCCTCTTTCCGTGAGTGATTACTTAACAGTTATTTCAGCTTTGTGGCTTTTTGTTTTCTTTTTTTGGACAGATTTGAGATGTTTTTACTAAAAAATCCACCCCCACCAAGAATATTAAAAATATTTCACACTTTCTATATCTTTGCCGGTTTTTATCTTTTTATAAAGTATGGAATACTTCAGTCAGGATAGTTTTTACACATAAGATGGATAAGTTAGACATACCTGATTTAGCAGAAAAATATTCTGTTTCTACAAGTATACTTAGGATTAAATGCATCTGGAAGACCTACATTTGCGAATTGCTAAAATTGCTTATTTTGCACTTTATAAATACATAGAACTCTGGAAAAGAATATCTATTTTTGGTTGCTCTTAGAGTATATCAAAGTAAGCCAGAGCTTCATTTATAAATTCACCATTAACTTCCATTAAGTGACCAATAATACATTTTAATGCTGTTTTGACTGCATAAACATAATTTATTAAGGAATCTCATTTTTAAAATATGCTGAAAGTAGTAATTTTGTAAATGGTTTTGATGAATTTATGCTTTGTAGAAATGTATTATGTAGTTCAGTTTTCTGCCTCCCATAAAAATTACACAGCCTAAAAGAATTGCACCAACCTAAACGACCATTGTATTTTCCTTCATTACGACCGTGAGGCATTGAAATCTTATTTTGGTATTTGGTTAGAAAATATTTTCCATCTCCAATGAGAATGTCTTCTAGTATTCAAAATCATGTTCTGTAACCTCAATCTATCTTTCAAAAAAAAAATTACCAAACATCTCTCACTTTTATCAATGAATGTTAAAATATATGAATTGCTAAGTACAGGAAAAGATCTTAAAAACAAGGGATGTAGAAATAAAATGAATTTTTTTTCTGTTCAACTGACCAGATATTTTTTAAAACAGCCTTTGCAGTAGCCATGTTTCTTTTAAAACGCATTTTTGTGTGTTTTTTAAATTTTCTGAATCGGTTTGTATAAGCGATGACTCCTACTGATATGTGGAATTCCCCCTTGTTAAGCATTTAGTGTGTAGGTATTTATATGCAAGCGGCACCTTCAGCTCCTACAATCTCTGTAACCTCAGAATGAACGTTCACTTCTGTCACAGTTGACTTTGACCAGATCTCTATAGTTTGCAGGCTTCGAAACTTGTAACATTCAGATATTTGACACCTGCTAATTTCTTACTGTTGTAAACTACAGCAATGACTTGTTTGTACAGGGTGTTCCCCATTCTAAGAGGAAAGACATGTTTTATAATTCTATAGAATGCCTACATTTATTCCCCTGTGATTTTTATCACCCAGTTCTGGTTTTCTCGGCTTCTGCGGAGTTTGATACTGTCTGTTCTATTTCTGTTTCTACCATCGTGACATACTCGTTTAGATGATTAACCATACATTTCCCTTTTCAGGGTGTTTATAAGAAGTAGAGTTTGAAGTGGAAATGTACATTATGAAGCAAGAAATGTGGCAGTTAGATTTTTATTTCTTACTTTAAAACAATTTCTTTTGCTTATTAAGCTGTTTTTTACCCTTATCGCTATTGATGGATAACTTTTCTCTGAAGGATTTAAAACCTAAGCCTACCCTTTTATTCTATTCATCAAACATATTTATTATATTAGCAAACTACTACTCATGTCAGTCACCTGTGGAGTCACTGTGATATTTTTTCTTTCTGTCTATATTATGAAAAGTTCCTGATGGACCTTTTTCTCCTCAACAAAATATTATTTTGTAGTTATATAAATATTCTAAATATTTTGCTGAATTCTTTCCCTCCATATTGTTATTTATTTGTAATGCAAAAATCTCTAGCTGTGGACTTCACTAGTTTAAAACACACACACACACACTTGAGATAAATAATCGTCTTGGAATAGTCAGATCCCTGATTTGAAGTTGGGAAATTAACATTAAGCTTAATGTATTAAGTTAGACTCTAACCAGCGTGTGTTGTTATGATTCAATTTAATATTAAAAACTCTCCAAACTGGGCTACTGGGAAAATAAAAGACTCTTAGGAATTCAAAGATTATTTGCAGAGAAGTATACCAAAGCCATATTTAAGTAAAATTGTTATTACTAATGCAGTAATGCTTTGTCCACGTTAAACCCATCCTATTAATAAAAACAGAAAGTCCTTTTTAATAAACAAAAATATCAAATATGACAAGAGCTAGTAAGGGGGCAGGATACCTCCTAAAATGTGCTAATGCTAACATGTAGTGCTCATCTTAATACCACAGAACAAAAATATTCCCATCTCATTTATGCCATCGGATCCCAACAAGCAACTTCAAGGGTAAATAACAAACTTTCAACTTTGCTAGCTTATTCTTATTTTCTAAAACTTTTGGCATAATACCATTTCTCTTATAGCAATTCTAACAGAGAGGCTTACGATTTTTGCAGTTGTATTATTCTTTTTCTTGTTTTTAAAAGATTTTGAAACGTCTTAAGTAATGTCCTTTGATAGATTGCTCACAATTCTCCAAAAATAGCAGTCAAAACTGTTACTCTTTAAAATACCCGATGGCATTGAGCTCGATGATTATATTGTGTTTATCAACTGCTCGATTAAAATATACTGACCAACAGCTCAGGTTAGATTGCGTAAGATGGGTGATTAGTACCCATTCCTTTGCTTGGGTGGATGGAGTCAGCAGCTGGAGAGACAAATGGAAAAAGCAATCACAACTTCTAGCATTAAATAGGAGTATTAGTTTCAATGGCCAGGTTTATTTGTATTTTACAGGTGAGAAGTTCAACTATACTGTGAACATAATTTTAAAGCCTGTAAGTATTGCATGTAAATATTCACGGAGAGAAGGATAATTTGTGCTTTGGAAGATAGAAAGGAATCATAAGTTACTGAATTGCCTTGAAATTTATAAACTAGTATTTTCTGTGGCTTTTTATTAGGAAAAAAAAAAGAGAGAGAGAAATGTTCTGAGCTACAAAAATCCCTTCCTTCCACAGCATGTGCTTGATAAGTGGGTACCATTGGTGTTTATTTTTATGAGCACATGTTTTGCTATCTTTCTAACAGTTTAAAAATGAAACTAGTTAGTTAACAAATATTTGAGTGCCAAAACTTTATTCCTACAAACAATAAATATAGTTATATTCTGAATTGATTTTATTCATATATAAAGTTATTAATATTTTACTACATAAAGAATAATGGAGTCAGTCTGGGAAATCTGGGCAGAATTTAAAGGCAAGTTATTTTCTGCATTTTCTACAACCGATGTAGTCATCACTGTTGTTAAGTAACTAAGGAAAATAGATAAAACGTTTTAGTCTAATTTGGCCCATGGAGCCAATATAATAAGAATGAGAAAAGGTATACTAAAGAGAGATTAGAAAAAAAATTTTTAAGAACAGAGGTTATAAATAATAAGTAACACTTAAGCTCTGCAAAAATCTTTTTGTAAGCCAGTAGTCCCGTTATAAAGGCTGAGCTGCAAGCTTCATAGTTATATTTTGGGTGCAGAGTAAGACAGAGTTAGCTCTGTAACTTCCACACTCTTTGTATTGTTTCATGTCTTATCACCGATATTGCTAAACTATCAACAGAGGTGCATTTAACATCCCTCACAAAACGCTTGGCATCCTTGGGCCCCATTTTCCCATTCGGCAAATATGAGTCTCTATGCTCTAAGCTACAAGAATCCCTTCCTTTCGCAGTGCATCCTCGATGAGTGAGTACTACTGGCGTTTATATTTATGACCACATGTTTTTCTCTCTCTCTAACAGTTTTAAAACCAAATCATTTAGTCAAAACCCTGGATCCAGCACTGAATAAAACACAGAAATACCTCTGCCCCCTTTAAAGCTTATATCCTAGTTGAAGGAAGCAGATTATCAACAAAATAAGTACTGAGTACATTGGGAGATGACAAACACTACAGGAAAAATAGAGCAGTAGAAGAAGTTTGCAGAATTCATATTGACGTGTGTGTATGTGTGTATGTGTGTGGGGTGGGGGGGGGAGGGAGAGAGAGGGAAAGGCAGGAATGGAAAGAGAAGGATTTGAAAGCTAAATAGGGGACACAAGGACAGCCCTGTTGAGATGTGACTCGAGCAGAGACCCAAGGAAAGTGAACGAGCTAGCCGCCAGGTTGTATAAGAGGACATTCCGGGCGCAGGGAACAGCCAGTACAAAGGCCTGGATTAGGAGTGTGTCTGATGTGTTTGAGGAATATCAAGGATGCTAGTACGGTTAGAGTGAGAGCAGCCACGATGTGGTCCTATGGTATCCCCCGTTGCTTTACAACCTAAAACGCCCCTATGTGTTGCTATATGTCCTCTAAGGAGGTGGTAATGCAGTTAGCCTTTCATATCCACAGGTTTTGCATCTGTGGCTTCAACCAGTTAAGGATTAAAAATGGTATTTTCAGTCCATGGTTGGGAATTTGTGGATGTCAAGGGCCTACTGTATGTTTTGTTTCATGTCGTTTTAAGAGACTTGAGCATCTTTGAATTTTGGTATCCACAGGGGTCCTGGAAACAATTCTTTGTGGATAGTAGGAATGACTACTTCCATTTGAGAACTGCTGTGAAGTTTATTCAATTTGGCTATTGTGGACTGAATTCCCTTTGGGATTACAGAACTCATCTGCAAAATTGAATGGGATTATTTTTCATGTATTATTTACTGATAGTGTTTTTTTTAATGCCTTTTTATATGACCCCATGATGACCCTGTTTCGTTTATAGTTATGAAACATGGATCCCAAATAGGATTTGGTCATTTGACTGTCTGTTGCTAATTCACAGGTGATGGTATAACTGTATGTTTGAATTTCAGTGGACACATCTACATACATCTGTTAAAACGGTTAATGAACTGTTTTTACATATTCTATTGCAATGGGAAATGCAAAGGAATGCCCATCTTGGTGAGGTAGGCCTGTCAACATGGCATGAATCAGAGCAATAGCTTGGCCAAAGATTTTCTCAAACTGTCATGTAATTGATATTTTTTGAATACATAGGCAATAAAACTTGCAAAGATGTGTATTTTTTTCTAAAGCTGACAATGTTCTACTTTTAAAGTGGAAACATCAGTTATTCTAAGTCTGAAGGGTGAATTTTTCCATTATCGTTTAAATCAAGCTGAGTTTTATTTAATTATTTTCTAATGCAAAATATTTAAGATAACAAATTTGCTCTAATTATAATAAATGTTTCAAATCCAGCATTGAGAGAAAGTACATCAAAGACATATTGCCATTTAAAACAATGTATTTAGTCACATCCTTGCTGAGACAATTATTACATAAATATTCTGTTGATACATCTGTTTCTTACCCCTAACCTAACCTTAGCTCACTAATTTCAGTTTCACACCAAGAAGAGCTAAGCATTAATCTTTAAAACTAAAAGATGAACGTGCATTCTTATTTGTAAGAGTGGAATTTGTACAAATGGTCTATACTTTTAAAAATTTAAAAAGTTAATGCCTCGCCTGTGTGGCTCAGTGGTTGAGCATCGACCCGTGCACCAAGAGGTTGCCGGTTTGATTCCTGGTCAGGGTACATGACCAGGTTGTGGGCCTGATCCCCAGTGGGGGGGGGGGGCAAGCAGGAGGCAGCCATTCAATGTCCTCTCTCATCGATGTTTCTATCTCTCCCTCTTCTTTCCTATCTCTCTAAAATCAATAAAGAAAAAAAAGTTTAATTAAAAAAGTTAAGTAATAATTTAAATACAAATCAAAGTATTTGAGCCTGTATTTATGTTTATGAATGGGCTGGGATGTATCACAAGTGTAGGCGGAGTTGCTGGGTTAATGTGCCTGGAACCTTGGAAAGCAGCCCCATGTGAATGGGTGAGTGTTCAACATGGTAGCCCTCTAGGCTCCAAACACAAAGAAATGGGGAACATATTTTTTCAGCAAACCAGGAGGTGGTGGCCAAATGACCTTCCAAGTCTTAATTCCTGCTGCACCCTGCACATCTGCATGCTCTTTCCTGTTATCATTTCTAGCAGCCCTCTTGTGCTTTCTAGCAGATGGGGCATCTGTTGTAACTGCCATTTTGTCCTGGTTAAGGTGAAGACCTATATTCCTAACCATTTTGTGATTCCCACCTTCCAAAGTAGATCAGTGTAATCTTGATTTTAAGGAAATTTTGCTTGATTCTGAGCAATAGTTTGCTTGGTTTTTTAATAATCTTGTCAATGGTAGTTATTGAAGGGATCACATGCATATTTGACTAAAGCTGTTAAATGCTTTGTCTTTTCCATTAACTGGATTTCTGTAGCGACCTGAAAATAAGTTATTCATTTTGAAGAAATTGAAATTTATATAATATTTTTTTATTTTCCTTTGAAGAGTAGTAAATGGAGATTTTCATTTTCACCACAACTCTGTTGTTTACTGTGATCCTAAATCACAAGCTTATTCTACATTCATTTTAACACATCACAGTGTATTTTAAATTATTTCACTGTGTGTTTCTCATTATTCCACCATATAGGTGTTGCCCTTACTTCCACCATCTATCATTAATGGCAGATAAGTCATATATTACTATTATGATGCATTCATCTATCTGCTGGTTTTTACCTTCTCTGAATATCACTTTATATAAAGAACAAAAGTCCAGTTCTCCCAAACCAGGTGAGGCTAGATTTAACCCCTAGGTTTTAGAGGCATGTTGAGTAGCATTATGGTGAAGAGTCTAGAATTGAAGTCTACCCAGTTCTGCTACATCTCAACCGTGTATTACTAGGCAAGTTACACAACCTCCCGAAGCCTCAGTTTACTGATCTGTAAATAGGACTAATAATGGACTCATTCATAGACTTGTCAGGGGGTGTCAGTGAAATACCCTAGGGAAAGAATTGAACGCACTGGCTAAGACTACAATGTGACCTTCTCTTATGATGAACAAATAATAGCACTGAGTTATGAAGATAAGATCATTTGAAAATTAAGCATGAGGATAAAATGAAAGAAACAAATTAAGATGAGGTTTAAGAATGATAATCAAGAATATGAAAGGCTATTACTATAATAAGATCTCCACCAACTTCTCATCTACAAAGAAGATAGATGAAGAAATGCCTAAATACCCTGTGCACCTGAAGCCATATAGGACAAAATATTTAACAGTGGAGATTATTGCAATCTGAAATGGGCTGTTAAATTAAGGCTATAGTATATTAATTTGAGTCTTTTGAGGAATTATTGAATATGCCATTTTCTTTGTAACTGAGGTGGTAGTTTTCTGAAATATATGCCCACGCTCTCCACATTTTAGCATGTGCGAGTTCTATGGCCTTGTAAAGCATTATGTTTAATATCCCATAGGGTAGAATTATATGTAAAATTTCAGCTTGCTCGAGGTTTCCTTTATGGTCTTGATTTTTGTATCTTTTTCCTCAGGTGCCAAGGACAACTGAATGCCAATATCTTTTAACTGATAATCCTTTTTCACAGTGTTCTCTGAACATTTTGATTACATAACTTTTTTTCTAAAGAAAGTTAAGTATGCACCTTTAATTTAAACATATACTTATTGATCATAAATACTACACTGTACATTTTTTTAAGTAGAAAAACAACATTTGAAAGGATAAGATATAAAATAAATAGAACTAGAAATTCTAGGAACTGTTTAAGCATCCATGGGATTTGTGCACCCCCAATATGGAGAGTGCTATTATTACTTAATAGCCTTTTTAGGCTTAATTGAAAGTTACTTGGTAGTGGTGCTTTTGAACAAAAAGGGGGTGGTGGAAAGACCAATAGCTGGGAAAAGAGTTGTAAAATTGAGATGGGATAGTTGTCTAAAAGAAAAGGACTTTCTAAACATGAGCTAGTATGCCATGCTCTGTTCATTTAATATTAAATCAAAGCTTGCTTTCAGAAAAGTGTGGCAATGGATGTGGACTCTTTCCAATGCTATACTATAGCCCCTGGCAACATTAATATGAGGTAGAGTTTCTCCCTCCCCCACAACCCCTATTTTGGACACAGTGAGATTTTGGACAGATAAATGCTAAGAGAGAAAGAACCCTATGTACCAAAGGCAGTGTTTACTGCATGTAATACATATCATTGTTTGTCTCCCGTAGTGAAAAATACTTGTGTCGTGCTGTTAAAATGCACTCCTGACAGACCAGTGCTTGCTATTATAGGGTCCATTGCTTAAAAAAATGATACACTGACAGAAATACAATTTAAGAAAATTTAACACCAAGGGCAGTCAACCATGTAGGCTACTATTAAGGGGCCAAAACTCAAGGCCAGGGGTTTATTTAAAAAAGAGGCACAGTTTATTTGCTGGTAGTAGGCAAAGTTAAAAGAAAAAATAATCGAACTTGAATTTCTTGCTCTCTAGTCTGTAGAAAATTAATGAAAGCAACAGTTCAATAAGATTTTATTGCAGAAATGTTTAAGTGAAACATTTTAAGAATGCTTTGGAATTTTTAAACAGTTACTTGCCATTTAGGAAGCTGTAACACTGCTGTGCGTAACAAATTATTAGCATTGGATCCCAGGCACACCCAGTGATTTTCTTACAGTGTGTAGTCAGAGCTGGTTAATCTGAATCACTTTGTTCATTTCATTTTTGTGTGTGTAGTTTATAGATATATTTGAGATTGACAGGTCAGCAGCACCCATAGTTACTACAATTTAAAATATAAGCAATTGTCCAAGTACCCGTGTGGGCATAGTTTGGTAGTTAAATGCATTAGATTTGTAACAAGACCTTTTGAAAAGGAAAATAACCAAATAGGAGATGAGATGAGATATATTGGATTTCAGAAGAGTACAGAATGTTCTAATGAATAAACTGCTACTGAATGATGATAACGCATGTGTTTTTAAGCTATCACATGGCTCTATTATTAGGAGAGAAAATTCCATGAATTTAGATGAGATGTATTATCTAATTTTTCCATTTTAAAAACAAATCTGCCATCCAGTAATATTTGATGCCAACTGTGTATGGATTGCATGTTCCTTTGGGAGAAAGGTTACAAAAGTAATACAATAAATAATCTGAGCTTCAAGGAGCTTAACTCGGGGATCAGAGGAATAGAAAAAAAAAATGTCTACTGCTATCGAGAATCAAAAGATTGTATCTTACATTTTCTACCCTGATGGGATAGTCTTATTGCCATACCCTAGGATGGGCCTTGGGAGGCAACGATCCTGCGAAGAAAGGATGTCCAGAGATGAAATGCAGTGTCTTTGTAGATGTCCTCCAGAATTCAGTTGACCTGAACCTGACAATATTATACAACAGATTTCTTTCTATGAACATGGAAGGTAATGCATGATTGTGAAATTTGTCCAGACACACCCTCCAGGGCCTCTGTGACTCGGCTGTGTGTTGGAGCAGACCCAGAAATGTTTACTGAGGAAGAGCATGGACCTCAGCTCTTCTCGTGGTAGCTCTTCATTCATTTCATATGTGGACTTGATCATTCCATGGCATCTCCTCAGTCTGTTTTTACCAAAAAGTACAACTTAAAATGACGCTTTTCAATGCTTATTTTAAAAAAGTTATTTGAAGGCAATAGTATTTATGGTGAATTACAGGATACTGGATGTTAAGTTATTTCTTCTGAGAGTTTTAAATTTATCCTTGGATCACTCGAGAGAGCTATGCACTTGACCTTGACCCTATTGTTTTGGCTTCTCAAAATTTTGCAAAGAATTGCACATCAGGGTTTTACCGTTAGCTTGTGTTGAAAAATATTTTAATAAACAACTGCAAAAAAATTCAATGTCTTGGGGATACTGTTGTGAACTTTGTTTACTGTGTCAGATGCAATGTCATACAGACTCACTGTTGAAATTTCCTCCAGATGTTAGAATAAGGAAAGTTTCTGGGACAAAAAGAGATTAAATGGTGTTTTTCTCAGGGCTTTGCATCATGTATTTGTTTACATGTTCTCTTCTTTGTCTCCTAGGGAGCTCAACTCCAAATTCACTTTCTTTTTTAACAGCAGCATGATATATTAATATATTCTCCAGACTTTTGTATTCTCTTACCCATATTTTACTATATTATGATATCTCAAGCTATTTATTTCATCTGAGGGTGATTTTTGAAATTTCTGAGATGAGATAGTTTAAATAGTCGGAATGAGAGAACAGTGATGGAGAAAAAATACAGGCGGGAGCACATGAGACGTGCTCAGATAGCTCATTGAAAGGAACTTGGGAAAGGGAGGATAAAATTAAATTAATTAAATTAATTCTCTAGTCTAGGTATTACATATAAAATATGGGTGAATTTGAATGCTATTTGGAAAAGTACTTGAACTTACTGTATGTAGGATGAAGATTGTAGCAGATATAACTTGTATGTTCTTTAATTTTCATCCTTATTGTCATGTGATTCTTTATCATAATGTTAATCTATTATTTTAATATAAATCTTTATTTCATGAGCTAGTAATCAATAACTTGTTTTTTTCTACAGTGATACTTGGATATAAATAAAATAAGTTGAATATCTCACTCAGGGCTAAGAAGGCAGTTACACACTCCAATGCCTCCAGGTTCCAGGGTCCAGGCAGGTAAAACCATGTCCTGAACTGGGGCTCGCCTGTCCCATTGAAAGGGACCAGCAGTGACTTCATTTCAGCAGACGGGGGAATATGAGACTGGTATTGCTGATCCCTCTGGATGATCTAGACTTTTTTCTGGATTTTTAAATGAGATATTGACAATTAATTCTAATGTGGCATGTAAGCCACTCATATGTAAACCCTGAATCAGAACTGTAGAATTATAGTTTCAAATATCTGACCAGACTCCTCAGTCTATACCATTGGCTGAAGTATGTGAAAATGTGTACTAGCATTCTGAATTCTTGAAGAAGGGAATCTCTGTCTTTCATCCCACATATGCTAGTTCTATCCCTGCTTCAAAAATCTCTGGGAAGATTTCGAAATTGCTGGAATGAAATCATTTTAAAAATGGAAATGAGTGATGTACAATGAAGGGAACTACCATGGAGAGCTCACTGCTCTGTGAGGTTGGGGCAGGTCCCGAAGAAAGAACTGTTTTGCCTTGTCTTGAATTGAACCTCATGATTATTACAATTTCCTTGGGTTTAAGCAAGATACTTAGGGGAATCCTCACTACCCTACAGTTAAGACATTTGAGGTCCTCTGCTCCACCACCAGCCCTTGACCCTCCAGTGTTCGTTTTGAATCCTCTCTCATTTTCATTGCTTTTCTCATGCTCTGGATAGTTCTCATTACTGTTACTTTGACTCAGCACTTTTCCATTGGGTCCTCTGGAACCCCTCATGTCATTGTTAATAATCCTTCCTATGCTCACGGTCTTTGGACAAGATACGTTTTCCATCAAAACATTGTCTTAACTGAGTTTCACCCATTGCTTTAGCTGAAACCTGTCCTTTCCCTTTCAGCGGTCAGCAGGGGCAGCTAACCCTTGTAAATCCCACACCCTAGGAGGCCAAGAGGAGGAGCGAGCATTCTCTTGGACACACACGACTCTCCACTCACTAACAGAAATGCACCCACCAATAAAACTCTTCTAATCTAGCTACACTACCTTTCTCACTCCTGTCATTTCTCCTTGCCACCCACAATTCTAGGAGGTTTTAAAAGGCTTGTAGCTGATCCATCCAAAACCTTGCCCTATCTTGTTGCCCCTCTTCCCAGTGTCAGCCTTCCGTTCCCAGGACCACATACAGCTCCTTAAAGAAAATGATTCCAGCGTCAGCATATCAACCTGTCGAGATTACATTGCAACCGTTTGTTAATTCAGATATTCAGCCTTCCGTTATGTCTTATTCTCCTAATTTGGTCAAATCTATAAAGCTGCTGTCCTTCCCCGCCCAGCATGAGGCCACCTGCTGATCCTTCGCGTCCCGCGTCCATCCTCTTATCACTGTCTGTCCTTTTTTGTCTCAGTGTTCACCAGGGCTCTAGTCTGTCAACTTGGGAGGCTATACCTACCACTCCCTCTTTTCTACTCCTGCAATGTAGTTGAGTATTGCTGGAAACAATCAAATGAAATACAGACTGAGGCTCCCACAAATAATGGGTTTCTCCCCTCACCCGGCTTCAAGGGTGGAACCAGTTATTTGTACCTAGCCATCCTCATCCACGACCTTAAACAGCGCTACCGAATATTTAAAGCCCCCCTGGAGGCCCTTTCTTTGGATAGTTGTTCTGTCTCTTCTTAGCAGATGCCCTAGCTGCCTCCATCAAAGCTGAAGCCATCCGTTTTGATTGAATCAGCCTCAACACTATTTACATTGCATCTACTTTTCCATTTATCTTTAATTTCTTTCCTCTCGTGTGTGTTCCTTTTAGGGCTAATTATCTGTCCTTGGCTCCATTCCCTTCAGTGTCCTGTGAGTCGTCTTTTTTTAGGTATCTCCTTTTTCTTTGGTATTTTATATCTCCTTTTCTATGAACTCTTGACCTCAAATATTAGTATATGCAAGACTTCTCCGTCCTGGAAAAAAAAATCTTTATCCCTCAAATATATGTTGGTATTATTCAACTCCTTTGTTGCTCATATTTTTTAAAGAATAACCTACCCTCATATCCTCATCCTTACTTTCTTAGCTTCATTGGCTTCTCTTCCACTTGTGATCTGGCTTCAGTGTCTAACCATTCTACTGACATTTCTCTCCCTGATATCTAAGTGCTAAAACCACTGGACGTTTTCTCAGGGATCATATAGTTTATTTTCTCTTTCAAGGGTTGGTTACTCTTTTCTAAAAGCTTCCCAGTATCTCGAATGCTATGACCATTCTACACAGTTCAGATTCTTTTCTGGGTGTCTCATCCCCATCAGACACTTAAAAGAGTGAAGGATAGTACCCCAGGAACACTGATCTTATTGAGGTATACTTCTTTTTTCTAGGAGATATTATGTCTTCATGGTGTTAATTGCTGCTCTTATTGTGATGGCCTTTAAATCTCGATCCCCAGTGCTTTTCTCTCCTCCAAACATAAGTGTGTGTATCTAGCAGCCTTAGCATCTGTAGTTGAATGGTACACAGGACACTCAAGCTCAAAACATCTATTAACTCAGCATGTATAAAATTAATGTAACTCTGATATAGTACTTTAACCTGATAATGATCATATAAAATATATAGAAACTAGTTTTTTGGCTTTTTTTCCCTCAGCCGAGGACATTTTTCCATTTTTTGTTCAGGTAGAGTGGGAGGGAGAGAGAGGAACAGAGAGAGAGAGAGAAACATCGACATGAAAGGGACACATCGAGTGGTTGCCACCCGCACAACCGACCAGGGCCGGGGACAAACTGCAACCGAGGTACATGCCCTTAGCGGGAACCGAACCCGGGTCTCTCTGGACCGCAGGCCGACGCTCTAACCGCTGAGCCAAACCGGCCAGGGCTAGAAACTAGTTTTATTTATAAATACAGATATAAAAACTTAAAAGGTTTTAACAACTTTTTAAAATGTATAAAATGGATAATACACAGGAACAGGTAAGATTATTGCTAGACTGCAAGGAATGAACACCAAGACATGATTCAACCCAAATCATTACATTATCAAACTAAAGGAGGAAACACCATGGCTATCGTCATGTGTACCAAAAAGCCAATTAATAAAATCAGCTGCCACTGTAAAACTTCCAGATAAGAAGAAATAAGAAGCCAGTTAAATATGATTAAGAATATTTACTGAAGCTGAATAGCAAATATATAAAACAGTTAAATACTGACAGAATCATTTCCATTAAAAGCAGGAAAAAGCCAGGGATATCCACTATTGTCACTTTTATTCAATGTTGTTTTAAAGGTTTTTCTAGCTGATGTAACAGGATAAGAAAATAAAGTAATCAGTATAATATAATAAAAAGAGGTGGGGTGTTTTTTTGTGGGGTTTTTTTTGCAGATAATTGGGACAACTCAAGAATTAATAAGAACATTTGGCAGAGTTGCTAGATAAAAGACAAGGTAATTAGAATTGTAGTTTTATTCTATGCCAAAAAAAAAGTGACTCAGTAGAATTGGAGAATAAAGAAAAGAAATTCATTAAGAGTAATAATAAAACTTTCAAAAGGCAGAAGCATTAGAGTCCAGCAGTCTTATGAAGACACCTTTTAAAGGAAAACTGTAAAAAGACCGTCCTCTACTCTTTTGTTTACATATATGGGAAAAATATAGAATAATTTCAACTGATCTGGGGACAGAGCTGTTATAATCATGAGGAATGGTTTTAACATTGTGAAATAATGTGTCACTTAGATGATGGCATATACTTATTGAGGATCCACTCTGTTCCAGATTCTGTTCCAGGGACTCGGACTGTAGCAGTGAAAAGTACAGATAAAAACCATTGCCCTTGTGTAGCATATATTTGTGTACTATTTTTGAGATATTTTCCATAAGCTTGGAACATTGCTAAGTACTGGATAGATGTAAACTCATTTACCCTTTGGGTACTGTTCTAGCCATTTTAGAGACAAACACACTGAGGCACAAGATGATTAAGTTGTTTAGCCAAAGTTCCCAAGATGCAAGTGGTTGAAGAAGGATTCAAATCCAGAGAGTGTGCCACCTAAACCCGTTCCCACTCTCTGTGCTTTTGCATGAGTGACCATAGTCGTAGTGTGCCTAATGCTGCTGAGAAGGAGCAAGGGAACTATTTGCCTGTACACCTATGTTACCTTTCTAAGCTCCTGGCATACCCTTGCTAAAATGACAGCCAATTAAATGTGCACATGAGAGGGTATGAAGTACCTACCACGAAACTTCTTTCTTGTTGGTGGCATCAGACACATTACATTGTGATTCTGTTCTGAAGCTCGCCAAACAGCTCTTGTGTTTTTTTTGTGGTGTTGTTGTTGTTATTGTTTTTTTTCTGGTAATATTTTTTTTGACTAGAGAAATTTAGATAGTTCTTTGTTCTTTGGTGTTTCTTAAGCCTATTGGAAAACAGCCCAAACATTTCATAATGCTTCCTCTAAATACATTAATAATGTGTATGATGTAAGGGGATATATATATATATAATTTAATCCTAGAAAGGACATTTTGTTCTCTTAAAAAAAAAATCCCTATGGAAGTTTATGACCTTTGTAATCAATGCCTTTTTAAAAAACTAGGCTCTAGAGAGTGTTTGGGTTGGAAAAGGTCACCTATTTGCAGTGATATATTCTGTCAAGAGTGTGTATAAATGTAATATACTAGACCTTAACAATGTAATATATTTTGTTGGAATAAAGGACTTCCTTTTTGCTTTTTATTTCAAATGAGACTTTATTAAGCAAAGAGCTATGAATGATTTTTTTTAAATGTATTCTTTTAGTGAATTAATTTATTATAGTGCTTTGGAATTTTGAGTCAGATCTGAGCCTGGGCCAGGCTGAGGTGGGTGTTCACCAGGGAGAACACAGCTTTCGTCCGACCCCGCTCACTTTCTGCCCAACTCCTCCCCTCTCCCCCAACCCATTTAACACTGAGGAGCTGGAAGTTTATTTTGGATTTATATTGTTCATGTGAACTAAATGAAAATAGTAGTTGATATATCCTTTAGAAGGAAAAAATATTCTCTTAGAATCTCCCAAATAGTCTATTGAATTTGAGAAAATTGCAGTACTGTCACTTTAGGTTATTCCTTAATGTTTTCTAAGTTTTATTAAACTATGAGTTCAAAGGAAAGCACAGTCTCTGTTGCCTGGGAAGACTTCTGGGAAGGCATGGGATTGGCATGAAACCTGAGATAATATTCCACATGGAAGAAGCTGCCTACCCAAGCCCTGCTGCCCATTATATTTTCTTTAAAATTTTTTTCTTTTATTGATTTTAGAGTGAGAGTTAGAGAGAGATAAAAACATCAATAAAAGAGAACGTCGATTGTCCGCCTCCTGAATGCCCCCCACTGGGGATCAGGCCCACAACCTGGGCGTGTGTCCTGACTAGGAATGGAACTGGTGACCTCTTGGTGCCTGGGTCACACTCAACCACTGAGCCACACCGGCTGGACCTGCTGTCCATTTTAAATTGAACTATGAGGCACATGGGTGGGTCAAATTAAACATAGAGTTGCCAGATGAAGTACAGGATCCCCAGTTAAATTTACATTTCAGATACACATAAGTAAAAAAATTTTCAGACCTAAGAATGCCCAATGCAATATTTGGGACTCCTAAATCTGGCAACCCTAATTAGAAGAGAGAACTGTGGTCCTATAGACTTTGTCCAGAGGGCCCTCGTGGGTAGAATGAACATTATTATGTGGGTAAGATGGAGCCATTGTAACTCATTGAACAGATGAATGAAATGGGGAAATTAGAGCTTTAAGCAAAAGTCCTCATCCAGATGTGTGCAGACCGGTTTGTTATGAGGAAAGAATGTACTTTTGTTGTTGTTATGACTGCTTGTCTATCTCTTCATTACTAGACTGCAGACCTTTTGAGGATAGGGAAGTGTCTTATTTGTTTTATAACATCTAGCAGAAAACCTGACAGGTAATAGGAGCTCAATAAATACTGACAGGAAGGCAGGACGAGGGAGTGAGGTAGAATGAAATATTTCACAATGCTGAAATGATTGTAATAAAGTGACAACCTATGTAATAAAAATAACAAAGAATAATTGTCAGATGAGTAGGAGAATGTGGTTTCTAATAACGGAGCATCATGGAAGAATTGCTGTAAGAGATGGTCCGGAAGCTGGAACAAGATTTAGGAGCTGGGTCTTGAGAATGAGATAGAGGTTGGAGCTGCCTGCCTAAGTTAGATATATATATATTTTGACCTGTGCTTTTTTTTTTTTTTACTTTTACAAGTAATGGAGTAATGATGGTAAATAAATATTACCAGATATGATGGGTAAGGATGATACCAGTTAGCAAGTTTTCTGCAATTGCTAATTACAGTTCTAATGTGTTGCCACCTAAAACCAACTGGAATGTGATAAAAAAGAGATCTAATTTGTTCTGAGTTTCAGCAAGTAGTTGATGATGTTGCCTAACATGGTCCTGGTATAGCTTTACTCAGCGTAGCCTTGCCTTATTGGGTTATTCCTGGAAGATATAGTTCAGTAGAGGACCTGGGGAGGGTGATCTGATCATCTCTGTTTTTTACTTTCACCTACATATGTTTTATCCATTATACATTGATTTCAAAATTGGATTTAAAAAAAATAGTTGATAATTATCTAGTAGGTATAAGTAAAATTCCTATATAAAAGCTAATTAGTTGACAGGGAAGAGTACTCATTGCCAGGAATGACCCTACTCTGTAATTCAATAATTTCAAAGCATATGAATATTGCATGTGTTAGGCACCGAATAAAGGAGAGGGCGTGTTATCAGGGTGCCTACTGTCGAGCAAGAAAGAGACAAACAGAGGGACATAAGCTGGTATAACTGCTGTAGGGTTCACGTAGTATATGAAAACAACTGCTTAAATAAGCAAAGGAGGGAATTATTCAATTTGCCTCAGGAAACTCAGAGAGACTTCATAGATCCAGTGACATTTGAGCTGAATGTAGAAAAGAAGTAGTAGTTGGCTAGGAAGAATACATTTAGTAGGGATGATAGGCAATCAGGCATGAAAGTCCATGGTGAGTTCACGGAGGAGAAAACATGGTGGTGGTGAGGTGTAATGTGAAAGAGAAGACAGAGCCAGAAAGGTTGGCCCTTTCATGCCTTCATGCATTTTTCTTGCATGCAGTGGGGAGCTATAGAAGGTTCTAGGAAGAAGCAACAAATTGCATCTGTATTATAGAAAGGTAACTGGCTGCAGAGTGCAGAGTGAAGAACAGGGCAGGCCAGGCTGGTAGGAGGTCATAGCCTGAGTCCAGGGAAGAAATGATGCATGCCAGAGGGAGGTCACTTAAACGGAAGAAAAAGAAAGATATGAGCATATGACATTTGAGAGAGAACTAGGATAGGCTTTGGAGGTCTCGGGAAAGGAGAAACCATCACTGATGAATTTGAGACTTTTGGTATGAGGTACTTGTAGATTTTCGCAACATCCGTTTTGACACTGAATGTGAGGGGCTGGGGGTGGGTATGTTGTCTGCAGAAGAGAATGATGTCAGGTGTAAGAAGAACTAGACTTATCCCGTAAGGGCTCAGTGAGTGGAAGTTCTAGGGAGACAGATTCTAGCCTTAATCATAAACCCTTCCTAGAGGTCAGTAAAAGTGAAGAGAGATCCTTCAGATGTGGACGGAATGAACTGCCTCTGCTCTATTGAGGTAAAGGGGGAATCCGTGGAGGTCAGTTCTCTTAGTATCTGGGCATGTTACATCAGTCCGAATGCCTCATTTTCCTCAGCCTTTAAGTGGGGGGAATAACCTGCCACCTGCCTTTCTTGCTTATTGTGAGGATTAATGAGATAACCCATAAAAAATGCTTAAAACAGTGTCAAATCCAGAGACAGGGCTAAATAAACATTAGCTCTCATAAGCTAAGCCCTTCCGTAATTGACCAGATTTCATATTGATATTGATTTGAGATGTTTCTTTAAAATGTGAGCACAGGAAAATCTTTTAACTGATGTAACTTGCTGAGGTATAATTATCAGGGAGGACTTCGGCTTTCAGTTGCTTTTTTCCATTAAAACTGCTTTGTAGACAGTATCACCTTTAGTGCGTGGAAATTGATCTTATGCTTACGTTTTCTAAAATAAGTAAAGCTTCAGTTTTAGTGGGATTTTATACCTGTGAGTTTGTTTCTCAGCGCTGAGATCCAAAAAAGAATGCGGAGCTTTTTAGGAAAACGTGACAAACATTGTAATGTTTAGATTATAACTTGGAAGCCAGTGTTGGGTTAGATTACTATGGATTGCCCTGTTATCTTTTGTTAGGTAAGAAAATACCTTTTTCCCTTGTATTTTTTTTTTTTTGTATGTTTCTCTTTGTTACCATTCCTCATACTATCTTATCTGTCATACTTGGGTGGAGGGCGAGAGAGGAAGTCCGATACAGAGTGAGCACCAGTTTGCATCAGCTCCACCAACCGACTGTAAGAGCTGAGGTGTTACTGCTACCTCTGTGCCTCAGTTTCCCACCTATACAATGGCTGCCACCTACCACTTTCCAATAAGTAAAGTTAATTTTTTTATGAAAAATTCTATAAGATTTTTTCTATACAAACTTTTGCAGTTGGAAGCAAGCTACTTATTTCCCTATGTTTCCTGTAGTTAATAGAAGACAGGAATTAATTCCATGGTCTCATGGAGAAAATGGAGATTTATCATTAAAAAGTGGTAGGAATCAGAAGGGAAGTTCTAATTCCCTCCCCTCCCTCTCCCCGAAAAACCACATAGTTGGTGCAGTGCTTTGAACCCTTCAGGTAGAGTGACAGTGGCTTGCCAGTCTGGGCTGGGGAAATACCTGTGACGCCACCTGTCACGGGGGAGTGTAGGTGAGAGAGCAGCAGATGCTGACCGGGAACTCCAAGTTCAAAAGCAGGTCTTCACTCTCTCCACACATTGGGGGTTGTCTAAATCACTACCTGTTCTCAGGCAGTTTTCATTGATCATACATCGTGAATCAGCAACTTCATATAAAAAAAAAAAAATGCTTTAAAGAGCCACTGCTTGCAAACTGTTGCAAACTGTTCCAAGGGTTCTGTGATTTAAATCGGTGTCCCTGAGATGGGGATACAGAATGTCCAACCCCCCTGACTTCCTCCGGCTCATCCCGGGCTTGGTGCTGTCCAGGCGTTCTCACAGGGGACATCAGCAGAGCGGGTGGGGGACAGCTGCTTTCCCACCGGAGCAGGTGAGCTGCAGGTCCGCCGCGTGGACACGGTGGTTGCTGGGGGAAGCCGAGAAGTAGCAATTAGGCAGTGGAGTAATGCTTCTCAGGGGCCAGGGCTCCAGTTGGTAATACATTCCTTTCTTAATGTGACTTGATGTAGATAGAGTGAGGGCCTATCAGGTGTGAAAAGCCCTGCTGCTCCTGGCGTGGAGTGGCCTCCAGACGGTGATTTGGCGACGTCAATCTAGTCATGCTTGATTTGGACACTTAACGTGGTAAAGCAGGACTTCTCTACCCCCGATCAACTTCTCAATTAGCAAGCTGCCTTGTGTAACGGCCTTGTTTTGCAATCCCTCAGGGCTGCTTCAGGGGTCATTAGGGTGAGAAAACTTGAACACCAGCTTGGCTGCAGCAGAGAGGGAAGGAGCCAGGGCGCTTTCCTAAACACATAGAACCCTTTTCCTAGCTGTTTGCTTTCATGGGATTGATTCTTGGCACATTAAGAAGCTTAAGGCTCCAGTATCTTCTTTAAACTGCCCCCCTTATCACCTTCGCAGCTGACAGGTTTTTTTGACGGGCTGAGAGTAAAAAGAGATAACTAGTAGGTTAGTACTTTATTTATACATGTGGACACACAAGCACACAGAGAGACATGCACGCTTCTGTTCAAATGATTTTTAAGCTGTCTTTTCAGGGCCTCTGGGTACCAGGAAATATCAGCTTTCCAATGATTCCAGTATCTCATTTCTCTATATTCAAAATGTCTGAGTTCCAAATCTTTATTTCTACTATGTCTGACTTTGTTCACTAATCTTCAGTTGTTTGTGCCTTATTCAATATTTTCCCTCTAAATCCCAATTAATATTTACATGAGTGATATATGTTAATATGAGGTTTAGGTGATGGACATTTATGAACAGAAATTGAAATATATTTTATAAATATGGGTTTTCCCCTATTTATGATTTGACTAAATGGCATATTCCCAATTTTAATAAAGAAATTAGAATGTCAAGGGATTTAAGCATAATTTCTTTATAAAATGTAGCTGGATAGGAAAATAAACACAGAAAAGTATTTTGAGAATTGTACTGATTACTTAGAAAATACCTCTATCTGCCATAATTTTGGTTTATATTTGTAATTTCCTGTTTTTGATAACTTACTTTCATATCCACTTGGTATTATCTCACTCTTAGAAAATTAGATGATTGAATTTGTATAAATATTTTAGCCTATTCTGCCTTAATGTAATGATGTTTTTAGAGCAAATTATATATTTCATGAACAGGTTTTCCAAAATTGTTTGCCCCGGTTTCTTTTTAAAAATATGTATTTTATTGATACTGAGCAGAGCTTTATATGTTTAATAATATATGTGTGGTTCTAGAGATAACTGAATTCAATGTATTTTATAAATCAGAAGTTAGCTATGTATTGATGTTACACACCCCAATACATTCTCTATTTATTAAGGGTTCAACATCCAGTTTTAAAAGTGTTAAAAAGAATAGTTAAAATTCTGCACATTGCAGCATAGCAATTTCTAAGAAGTACTTCAAATAAGTCCTAAAGGTGAAATAACAAAGGAAATAGTAGCTCTGTCTTTTTATAAAGAAAATCCATACACATGCCAAAAACGAAGTCCTTACTTAAACTCATGCTATGGAAATAGCATTTGACAAAAGAAAGTGCTTTAAACACTATTTGGAAACATCATGTATGCTTATGAATGATTTTTGTATGTGTATATACAAAAAATATAATCTATAGGTTTGATTGTAATTCTTTTTATATATTTTTACTACACAAAAATTTGACTTTGATGTTTCTCCTCCATAACACTGTGCTGAGTGTTATGCTAATATAGTATGGAAAGCAACAAGCTTGGACAAATTAATACTAAAGAATTATACCTCTTTGCCCCGGCCAGTTTGGCTCAGCGGTTGGAGCATCGGCCTGTGGACCAGAGAGTCCCGGGTTCGGTCCCTGCTAGGGGCACGTACCAAAAACAATTAAAATTAAATAAATAAATAAATAAATAAATAAATAAATAAATAAATAGAATTATACCTCTTTCTTCCACAAAACTGTTTTTTGTTTTTGAGTCTTCTTTTTTGTTTTTTCTTATTCCAAAAAGGACTCATCTAATCCTATAAATAATTGTTTTCATGGCTTTATTTCAGTAATTCTTTTAAATCCTACTTTAAGGCAATTCAAAAAACTGTTTAATGGATTTTTCAAATTAAAAATTCAATGTGACTATATATGCATATATAAATACTAACCCATGTTGAATAAAAAGTATATATCTTCCCTTTTAACTGGGTTTAAGAGAACGTTACAAATTCAGTCTGACTACTAAAAGTCAAATTATCTGTATTAGCTTTTACCTGAATCATCCCGTTCACTTCAACTAGAATGAAGAATCACAGAATTTTAAACTTATATAAAAGCCCTTAAAGGGTAATTTAGTTCAGTTTACCTATTTGGGTCAGAAAAAGATTTGAAGAACAGAAAGTTTGAAATCTCTGAATTCTAACTGATCTTTGGCTCTTACCAGAGTTGCTATATAGTTTTCCATCCAACCCAGGACACTTGATAAAGAAAGCACTGCTGGTAATTAAATGCGGCCATGGGAATATATATAGGATTGTCCTGGACAAACTGACACCTGGTACCCTTATTGCAGAAAGTTAACCCACATATGATTTTTTAAGAGAATACTTTCTTATAAGACTTTAACAACAATTGTCTATTAAAATCCTAAAGAAGTAAAAGATGTCAGATGTTAAATTTGCTTTGCAGAAAACACTTTTTGTTTTTTCATCTTCACCCGAGGACATTGTCCCATTTTTATTCAGATAGAGTGGGAAGGAGAGAGAGAGAGAGAAACATCAACATGAAAGGGACACATCGAGTGGCTGCCACCCACACGACCCAACCAGCGCCGGGGACAAACTGCCTCAGCAGGAACGAACCCGGGTCTCTCTGGACCGCAGACCGGCACTCTAACCACTGAGCCAAACTGGCCAGGGCTACAGAAAACACTTTTAAGAAGGAGAACAATTAAGATATATTCTAGGAATCTTTGATTATTATGTTAATAGAATTTGGAACTAGGGAACACTTGGGTGCCTCCACAACAAAATATCCTTGGTTAAAAACAAGGGTGAAGATCTGTGATAATATATTATGCACCTTTTTTCTTTGGTAAATTTAATTTACAAAGTAAACTGTATGATATTCCCAATTCTGTTACTTACCTAAAAATAACATATTACAATTAGGTTGTTTCTTCAAGGAAGTAACGTAAAAGATTTAAATCACATTTGAAACTAAATTGTGGATAGTGGGGTCCTTATAGAGTTTGTCACTATTCTCCTACAAAGTTCTTTTGCTTTGAAGAAGACGTACTAATTAATCCCGGGAGAAATGTTTGTCTGAAGTTTAACTGGCTAGTTACAAGACAAAGTAAATGCTTTACCTATTCAAGGTAAATGGTTTGTTTACTTTGTATAAATAATCATGCAATTACTGTCACTCACTCATCATTTCGGGATACAAAAGATACATTTTATATCAGAAAAAATAAGTTTGACATTGCATTTCTGACCACACTGTCAGCATAGGTTCCGTGTTTGCCAGTGGGGTTCTAGTGAGTCTCGGATAGTGCCCGAGGAGCGGGTGAGTGGCACGTGGAAATAAGGTGAACTTGATGTGAGAAAATATTAGGTGGCTTAATTGAAAAAGATCAAAGGAAAGATCTTTCCCATGATTAATTCATCAATAACTGTTTACAAAACGACCTCTATCAGCTTCCTGTAAATGCTTTCTTCTCTTTATTTTTCTTTTTCGTTGAAACATCTCAGTACTTCAAGTTCATTAATTGTGAGATGGGTAAAAATACTATTTTCAAATAAGATACATACCTCTCCACTTACTTTCTTGTTCACTTTTATATCTAGGGTACACAGGGAAATATATGAAAAAGAAAGATAAAACAGAAGGTAATTATGGGCCTCAGAATCTGCAAAGCTATCAAAAAACTTCAATGTGATTTTTTAGAAAAATATTACATACTTAAAAAGTTTCTGCCTTGAAAGACCTATGCAATTTTAAGTAGATAAAGCTTTTTGAAACTCATGATAGAACAGATTTTCCCTTTAAAAAAATTTAAAAGCTTTTATTATAAAATTGTATGTAGCATATTGTAATTAGTGTTTATTGTACTATAGTTGGAAACAGTGCCTCATTTATTTTGATCTACCAACAAAGTCCTCCATTATATCAAGGGAGAGCTACATATTAACTAAATTGCTACAGAATCTGTAAAAATAGTCAAATTTTTATGTTCACGTGATTGCAACTGATTTGTCCTCCCCTGCGCTAAAATCTTAAAATTAGAGCAGGGATGCTATAGTGATTAGATGAATATCAACTTATATTATTTTTTAAAAATTGATTCCTATTTTAGTTCATATTCCTATTTAGTTCATTATCCTTTGTTTCGCTGTTTCGTTTTTTCCTACCTATTGTTACTCTAGACCATTCCATAACTGTATCTAAAAATTTGAAAAATCTGATTTTTTAAATATCACAACAATAAATAGCAAGTTTGACATATTTCTTTTATTCAAGCTACGAAAGGTTCTTTTTAGTTCCAAGAGTATTTGATTTTATGAAATGTTGGTACAATTGCCGTATTTATTCAGCAGTATTATCCTCATTAACTGTTGAAGAAAAAACATTCAATTTTACTTTTCCCCAAATTTCTTCTCCCACTTGCTCATAAGGTTTTGGAAAATGGGTCTGAGAAAAAATTGATAGGTATTTGTTGAGAGTGGAAGTATAATATTTAAACACTGTTTGCAACTCTTAACTGAGTTACGTGTGAAGAGAGAGATGATGATTCTAAGTAAATCTCCCTTTATGACCCCTCTCAGATCATTAACCCAGAGATGTGTCCAGTGCAACCCCTTCTTGCTCCGATTTTGCATAGTATACTGAGAACTGTCCTAGTGAGGAAAGAAGCAGATTTGAATAAGGAGGGTTAATTTCTCATGCTTGCTCTGATATTAAGTGATGGTCTGTGTGTAGACATGGGTATTTCCTGCTCTTTATGAAAGAGCTGGGACAGGGGTCAGGCAGCCTCAGTGTCAGCTCCTTTTTCGTTACGTATTATTTTGTTGCTGCCTTTGTGGAGCAGAAAATGTAAGTTTAGAAAGGAGTTAACACTGACTAAGCCAAAAACTGAAAAATAGGTTAGACATTGTCATCCATTTCAGAGTATGGATACACTACAGTGTTTCCCATCATTAGCATGCATACGTTCAAGTTTGTATAAAATCTCTCTGGCCTTTACCTTTTCTTCTTTTTCTTTTTTTGCATTTGTCTTCAGATAGAGGGGAAGGGAAAGAGGGGGGAAGAGAGAGAGAGAAACATTGATGTGACAGAGACACATCAACTGGTTGCCACCCACACAACCCCAACCAGGGCTGGGGACAAACTGCAACCCAGATACATGCCCTTAGTGGGAACCGAACCCCAGTCTCTCTGGTCCACGGGCCGACACTCTAACGGCTGAGCCAAACTGGCCAGGGGGCTACCATTTTTGTATCTATAGGCAGAAAACACTAGAAGAGAGGTTTCTAACATGAGTTTCAATTAGAAAACTCTAGATCTCCATTTAACTGTTACAAGCCTTGTACATCCAGGGCTACAAGGAAACTTGAGTGTTTAGGCCAGCACTGTCCAATAGAAATAAATTGCGATTCAATTATTAATTTTAATTTTCCTAGCAGCCCCTACATTAAAAGAAAAGGTTTTTAAAGTTGAACTTAACTTGAAAAACATATTTTTTTAACCAAATGGATTCGAAAAGTTATCATTTCAATATATAAATAATATTTTTAAAGTTATTAATGAAATATTTTACTTTTCTGTGCAAAGCTTTGAAACTTGGTGTGTATGTCACCCTTAGAATGTATGTTGATACAGACTAGCCACATGCCAAGTGATCAGTAGCCACATGCGGCTTGTGGTTTGTGGTTACCATACTGGTCAGCACAGCAGTAGACAGTGAGTGGAAGGGTAGTTAGCTTGGCTTATGAGTTGATTGGAGGTGGGAAAGGAACCAGCTCTGTGGTGAAATGTAAGGTCTGTACTCGCCATGTGGAGGGTATCGCTGTTTTGTTTTCCTGGACTATCTCAAGTCTAAAACAACCTATTATAGTCCCCATGACTATGGGGAAGAGACTCTGTAATTGTTTAGGGCAGGATCTCCTAGCCAAACATTCATAGAACTTGGCCTCGTTCCTCTAGAATGAGGGCTTCCTGTAAGTCAAGTATAGTTTTAATGGGAAAAGAAGTCTTTTTAGAATGTTTTCCTCATCTTTTCTTTGCCTAAAATGCAAGACTCAGAGAGACGGATGACATGGCTTCCACCTAAATCTTTCTTCACTTTTAGCATTCCTTCTTATTTTTCTGCTGTTCGCAACATCATACTAA